>NW_026877592.1:0-224042 GCF_032173495.1 Musca vetustissima
TATAGAATGTCAAATATCATCCTTCTTAAATAACAATAATAAATATCCTATTCAATGCAAGACATAAATAAAACAATTTCAATAATGTTTAAATCTATTCTGAGGAATTTAAAAGGGTCATGTTCACGAAATCTTCTTAAAAGCTGAAGGTATCACGATTTCCTAACAAATTTCTGTTAATATGTTTATTTGGGTATACGCATTTTCATTGGAAAAATTGCATTTCAAAAAAATATAAAATAGCGCGAATATAGAAGTTTCTAAGCAATGAAACTGAACTAGCATAAAGTACATACAATCGCTGTCATATCACAGATTACAACTGTAGTTCATGCGGTTGCGCACTCACTTTATGAAACATGGGGCACGCGGTTCAAACCCGGTTGGCGATTTTTACCTATTTTTTTTTTATAAAAAGGGCTTTAAAAGGAAGGCTAATTTTTATTGGTGTGGGTATTTCTTTACAAAATTTTAGACACATTTATTGCGATTTATGAATGCAAAGAGAAAAAGTCATAAAAATATCTTCATTCGAAAAATTCTTTGACATTTTATTGCAAAGTATTGTAAAACTCATAATGTGTCAATAGTACACCAAAAAAACATGTACCAAAACGTTCTGTGGATTTGAATGACTTCTGAAGATAAAATGATAAAATTTTTACCTGTTTTACAGAAATTTTGCAATATAAATAAAATAAAAAAAAAATATACGAAACTGATTTCGGATATAAATTATACATATTCAGAAAAAAAATTGGAAAAATTTTCAATATCCGAAATTGATTTCGGATATAAACTATATATACTCTAATTTTCGGACAGTGGGCCTAACAGTTAGACCATATCAATTACCAGAAAATTTACAATTTAAATAAAGTCAAACAATTTATTATATCCGAAATTGATTTCGGATATAAACTATATATTTTCTGAAAGCCCAGGGAGTGACCTTTCAATCGCGGGTATTCGCTTAGTCCCAGGTTTTGGAATTTCGGGACAGTGGGCCTAATAGTTGGACCATATCAATTACCAGACCTACGGTTAAATTGTACAATTTTAAAAAAAGTCGAAAAATTTATTATATCTGAAATTGATTTCGGATATAAACTATATATATTCTGAAAGCCCATGGACTGACCTTTCCATCGTGGGTATTCGCTTAGTCCCAGGTTTTGAAATTTTCGGACAGTGGGCCTAACAGTTGGACCATATCAATTACCAGAAAATTTACAATTTAAATAAAGTCAAACAATTTATTATATCCGAAATTGATTTCGGATACAAACTATATATTTTCTGAAAGCCCAGGGAGTGACCTTTCAATCGCGGGTATTCGCTTAGTCCCAGGTTTTGGAATTTCGGGACAGTGGGCCTAATAGTTGGACCATATCAATTACCAGAGCTACGGTTAAATTGTACAATTTTAAAAAAAGTCGAAAAATTTATTATATCCGAAATTGATTTCGGATATAAACTATATATATTCTGAAAGCCCATGGACTGACCTTTCCATCGTGGGTATTCGCTTAGTCCCAGGTTTTGAAATTTTCGGACAGTGGGCCTAATAGTTGGACCATATCAATTACCAGACCTACGGTTAAATTGTACAATTTTAAAAAAAGTCAAAAAATTTATTATATCCGAAATTGATTTCGGATATAAACTATATATATTCTGAAAGCCCATGGACTGACCTTTCCATCGTGGGTATTCGCTTAGCCCCAGGTTTTGAAATTTTCGGACAGTGGGCCTAACAGTTGGACCATATCAGATATCAAAAAATTTACAATTTAAATAAAGTCAAACAATTTATTATATCCGAAATTGATTTCGGATACAAACTATATATTTTCTGAAAGCCCAAGGAGTGATCTTTCAATCGCGGGTACTCGCTTAGTCCCAGGTTTTGGAATTTCGGGACAGTGGGCCTAATAGTTGGACCATATCAAATACCAGACCTTCGGTTAAATTGTACAATTTTAAAAAAAGTCGAAAAATTTATTATATCCGAAATTGATTTCGGATATAAACTATATATATTCTGAAAGTACATGGACTGACCTTTCCATCGTGGGTATTCGCTTAGTCCCAGGTTTTGAAATTTTCGGACAGTGGGCCTAACACTTGGACCATATCAATTACCAGAAAAATTACAATTTAAATAAAGTCAAACAATTTATTATATCCGAAATTGATTTCGGATATAAACTATATATTTTCTGAAAGCCCAAGGAGTGATCTTTCAATCGCGGGTACTCGCTTAGTCCCAGGTTTTGGAATTTCGGGACAGTGGGCCTAATAGTTGGACCATATCAGATATCAAAAAATTTACAATTTAAATAAAGTCAAACAATTTATTATATCCGAAATTGATTTCGGATACAAACTATATATTTTCTGAAAGCCCAAGGAGTGATCTTTCAATCGCGGGTACTCGCTTAGTCCCAGGTTTTGGAATTTCGGGACAGTGGGCCTAATAGTTGGACCATATCAATTACCACAGCTACGGTTAAATTGTACAATTTTAAAAAAAGTCGAAAAATTTATTATATCCGAAATTGATTTCGGATATAAACTATATATTTTCTGAAAGCCCAAGGAGTGATCTTTCAATCGCGGGTACTCGCTTAGTCCCAGGTTTTGGAATTTCGGGACAGTGGGCCTAATAGTTGGACCATATCAGATATCAAAAAATTTACAATATAAATAAAGTCAAACAATTTATTATATCCGAAATTGATTTCGGATACAAACTATATATTTTCTGAAAGCCCAAGGAGTGATCTTTCAATCGCGGGTACTCGCTTAGTCCCAGGTTTTGGAATTTCGGGACAGTGGGCCTAATAGTTGGACCATATCAAATACCAGACCTTCGGTTAAATTGTACAATTTTAAAAAAAGTCGAAAATTTTATTATATCCGAAATTGATTTCGGATATAAACTATATATATTCTGAAAGTACATGGACTGACCTTTCCATCGTGGGTATTCGCTTAGTCCCAGGTTTTGAAATTTTCGGACAGTGGGCCTAACACTTGGACCATATCAATTACCAGAAAAATTACAATTTAAATAAAGTCAAACAATTTATTATATCCGAAATTGATTTCGGATATAAACTATATATTTTCGGAAAGCCCAAGGAGTGATCTTTCAACCGCGGGTACTCGCTTAGTCCCAGGTTTTGGAATTTCGGGACAGTGGGCCTAATAGTTGGACCATATCAATTACCAGAGCTACGGTTAAATTGTACAATTTTAAAAAAAGTCGAAAAATTTATTATATCCGAAATTGATTTCGGATATAAACTATATATATTCTGAAAGCCCATGGACTGACCTTTCCATCGTGGGTATTCGCTTAGTCCCAGGTTTTGAAATTTTCGGACAGTGGGCCTAACAGTTGGACCATATCAGATATCAAAAAATTTACAATTTAAATAAAGTCAAACAATTTATTATATCCGAAATTGATTTCGGATACAAAGTATATATTTTCTGAAAGCCCAAGGAGTGATCTTTCAATCGCGGGTACTCGCTTAGTCCCAGGTTTTGGAATTTCGGGACAGTGGGCCTAATAGTTGGACCATATCAATTACCAGAGCTACGGTTAAATTGTACAATTTTAAAAAAAGTCGAAAAATTTATTATATCCGAAATTGATTTCGGATATAAACTATATATATTCTGAAAGCCCATGGACTGACCTTTCCATCGTGGGTATTCGCTTAGTCCCAGGTTTTGAAATTTTCGGACAGTGGGCCTAACAGTTGGACCATATCAGATATCAAAAAATTTACAATTTAAATAAAGGCAAACAATTTATTATATCCGAAATTGATTTCGGATACAAACTATATATTTTCTGAAAGCCCAAGGAGTGATCTTTCAATCGCGGGTACTCGCTTAGTCCCAGGTTTTGGAATTTCGGGACAGTGGGCCTAATAGTTGGACCATATCAAATACCAGACCTTCGGTTAAATTGTACAATTTTAAAAAAAAGTCGAAAAATTTATTATATCCGAAATTGATTTCGGATATAAACTATATATATTCTGAAAGCCCATGGACTGACCTTTCCATCGTGGGTATTCGCTTAGTCCCAGGTTTTGAAATTTTCGGACAGTGGGCCTAACAGTTGGACCATATCAGATATCAAAAAATTTACAATTTAAATAAAGTCAAACAATTTATTATATCCGAAATTGATTTCGGATACAAAGTATATATTTTCTGAAAGCCCAAGGAGTGATCTTTCAATCGCGGGTACTCGCTTAGTCCCAGGTTTTGGAATTTCGGGACAGTGGGCCTAATAGTTGGACCATATCAAATACCAGACCTTCGGTTAAATTCTACAATTTTAAAAAAAGTCGAAAAATTTATTATATCCGAAATTGATTTCGGATATAAACTATATATATTCTGAAAGCCCATGGACTGACCTTTCCATCGTGGGTATTCGCTTAGTCCCAGGTTTTGAAATTTTCGGACAGTGGGCCTAATTGCAAATACCTACAGTGTTGCTGCATGTGCAGTAATTTTTATGTTTTATTGAATTGGGGTAGCACATTTGGTAATTTTGTCCTAATTCTACTTATTTTTATTAATTTTAAATAAAAATAATCGTAAAATCTATTAAATTTGATTATTTTTCAATTCTGTTAACCTTTTAAAATAGCTCTGTTAATGGCTTAACAGAGCTCTGTTAATGGCTTAACAGAGCTCTGTTAATAACATTACAATTTAACTTTCAACAATTTATCTTCACGCTCATCTATTTGTCGACTATAAAGCCGCATTCCACAGCCCTATCCGTTCAGAGGTGTTTAAAGCCATGTCTGCGTTCGGCATTCCTGCAAAATTAATACGGCTATGCAGGATAGCTTTAAGTGGCACAAGGTCAGCAGTTAAAGTAGGAACGGACCTATCGGAGCCCTTCAATACCGAACGAGGATTCAGACAAGGTGACAGTTTGTCGTGTGATCTTTTTAACATCCTACTGGAAAAGGTCATACGAGACGCAAAGGTGAACAGAAATGGCACTCTGTACACCAAACAACACATGTTACTCGCCTACGCCGATGACATCGATATAATAGGTCGAACATTGCGAGCGGTAACAGCCACCTTTGAAGAAATTGAAAAGGAGTCTGCCAAAGTGGGTCTGATGGTATCAACGCGCAAGACGTCCAGTAGGCTCGGACCAATGGTGGAACTTGAGAACTACAGCTTCGAGGTAATTAAAGACTTTATATACCTTGGTACCGCCATAAATAAAACGAATGACATCAGTTTTGAAATTCGGAGAAGGATTGTGATGGCCAACAGATGCTACTATTGTCTAAGTAAGCAGTTTAGAAACAAGGACCCCCTCCCCAGACCAAACTCACACTTTACAAGACGCTGATACTACCCGTGCTATTATATGGATCAGAAGCATGGGTACTTGCGCAAGCAGATAAGGCAGCTCTTGGGGAGTTTGAGAGAAAAATTCTCCGAAAGATCTACGGTCCGATCTGCGTCGACGGTGAATATCGGCGTCGAATGAACCACGAGCTTTACAATTTATACGCGGACATCGACATAGTCTGTCGTATTGACCTGCAGCGACTACGGTGGCTAGGCCATGTTGTGCGGATGAATGAAAATGCCCCAGCTCAAAAGGAATATAAAAAAGAGCCTACAGATGGTTCCTGTAGAAGGGGAACGCCACGAATTAGATGGAAAGACCAAGTAGAAAACAACATCTTGGAACGTGGTCTTCCAAATTGGTGGACTTGCGCACAAGACCAACACGCTTGGAAATCTTTTTAAGCTCGGCTTATGGAACAACCGTTCTGTAGCAAGCCAGCTAAGTAAGCTTGTTTTCAGGGAACGTCCATACATTCCTAAACTGCTTCAAAAAACTGAATATTGCCTTACCGGTTTTATATCAAACTGTGAGAGGACATACTACTAAATTGAGAAATGTGTTGCTTAAAAGTTATATAGTGGTTATAAAGTAATTATTTTGACCGAGGTTTTGCTTAAACTTGATCTACTCGATGAAGAGGTATTTTTTGATAATTATCAAGTTTTTAAAAAATATAGATGATCTAAACAAGGTGGAGGAGTTCTTAAAGCAGTTCATAATACTATTCCTTCTGAATTTGTTGATGATTCAGCAGATTAAGATATTGAATTTGTCTCTGCAAAATTGACATTTCTTGGTATTACTACATCATTAACATGTTCTTACATTTTACCTAATTCTGGAGTTGAAATATATTTACATCACTGTAAAATTATTGCATACGTGTCTTCGTTACTTAATAAAAAAATATAAAAAATCTTCATTAATTTGCATGGGCGATTTTAACATTCCTGGTGTCGCTTGAACCCTGGGTGATAATATCATCCAATTTTGGGATAACATTTTTGAACTCTGCCTTTACCAGGTAAATGACGTATTGAATGTTAAACAAAAACTATTAGATTTAGTATTCTCGTCTACGTTGAATATTTCAATCTTTAGATGCTCTCATGTGTAATTCCTGAAGACATTTAAATTTAGAATTAAAGAATAAACTTCTATAAACAGACGAAACTTTGTTAAAACTAATATTGTGCAACTACGTTCTTCGTTGTCTTGAACTATATGGGGTATAAACGGTGACACTGAATCATGTGTATTAAGATTTTACGAACTGTTAAATTCTTCCCCAAATAATTTTGTTCCCGCTGTAAAAAAATGAAAGATCAGGGTCCTCCCTGGTTTACACCAATCGTTTACTCAATTTAAAAAGTAGATTATTAAAAAAATACAAATGCTGGTCTTAATTACGCAAAGTATTTATTGCCAATTTTACAATTATTATATTATACTGAAAATTATAGATGTTATTCTCAGCATTTAACACAGATGCAATTGAAATTATTTAATAATCCTAATTTTTTTTATTTGTAAATTCTATAAGAGCCCAAAAATTTCGAAGCTATATGAAACTCGGAAGAAAAGTATCATCAGACAACACAGAAATTGCAAAAATATTTGCTAATTTTTTCAATCTTCATATACTCAAAATATTTTCAATTCGATCAATTAAATCATTTTTTTTTGTTTCTGTTTAACTGAAGATAGAGTTTATTCATCAATTTCTCCGTTCATTACGGAGTTCCAAAATATATTTGAAATTTTGTGCTAATAGAGAACTTAATTTTTACCCCTTAAAAAATATTTAATTATTCCTTAAATACAGGTTACTTTCTGCACTTCTGGAGGTCGAGCTTTTTTATCCCCATCCATAAATCTGGTAATGTTTATGTGATGTTTCATAGAGAACTATGTATGTATTGCGAAGCTAAGTGCCTTACCTAAACTTTTTGAACTATTAGTTTCACGAAAAATATCACATTAAAAAAACATTATTTCCCCTTTTCAACTTTGAACTCCTAATCAGTAAGTTCTACAATTTAGTATTAAGGGAAAGGTTCTTATTGGGTACCATATTTCTACAATAAAAAATAAGACACCCTCAATTTTTTGTATTTTGGGTTTCTTTATCGCGTTTTCAACCGAATTCGCTGAAATTTGGTATTTTGTAGTCGCATATGATAACAAATCTTCCTACCAAAAATTATTAATATTCGACACCTTTTAGGGGTAGTTCCAATATAACCCCCCTTCTTATATTAAAATAGTTAGCTGATTAGTATGGGTTGTCCCATTTAGGCGTATTCTACCATAGTATAGAGGAAATAGTCAGTTTTATCCTACAAATTATGGAATTCTAAGACGATTTATTTATCGGTTGTAATCATTCCGCTTTCTAAGTAAATCGTGATAAAAAACTCGAACCTGACGACAATGAAATATATCCCGAAGGAAAGAATTGAGACACAAAACAAAAATATTGGGTTCGAAATTGAACTATGTCGGTCATTACTTAGACATAGCCCTCATATAATTATAACCCCAAATATTCCCTAATTCCTACACTATGTAATCTAACATTGCAATTTAAAATCAAATAATATGCGCAATTGCACAACATATTCATCAATTGAGGAAAACATATAGACATTTCTAAAGTAAACACAAGTGCAGGTAATTTGGTATACATTGAGTCTGCGTGAAAAAACCAGCACAAGATGTAATGCCATTATTTGTTTCTAGATTTGCCCTTTACGAAAGACTACCATGAATAACAAAGGACAAAAACAAAGGCTACGAGTTTCAACAAATTCTCAATACAAAAATTAAGTATTGCTACGCGTTGACATGATTATATGATAAAAAATTACAGTTCCACTCATTGTATCCGTCAAAAATGTTAAGAGACAAAAATTTCGACATAATTCACATTTATTAAAATCAATAAATTAAAATAGGTCATCTATTAAAACAGAATGTTTACTATACCACATTAACTGCACATTTTTTGAAATCATCTTTTATGGAATTAGAAATATTTTCAAAAATATCTCTTATATTGGGGGCATAATATTAATTTCACATAGGTTCGTTGACGCACAACACATGCAGCATGTTAACCCGAGCTGTGCTAGCGTGACCATATGGTCCCACTCATAATATGATCAATAAATCAGCTAAAAAACCTGTACCCGAGCAGTGCTGGTTTGAACATACGGCCGCAGCTCAAAAATTTATCCTGTCGATTATCCCGATAAGAAAAAAGGATACAAATTAATACATTAAAAGTTTCGTCCCACAATTCGAAAAAAAAATAATTACAACACTATTCGGGTTAATGGTTAATTTCATTTTAATGGAATAAATAATAAAAATTTGACAATAAAAAAAAACAATGGGAAAAAATATTTTATGTAAAATATTGATTTTCTTTTTTGTTATTGAATTAGTGATTAAACATATGTTTATTTATTTGTAAGCAAGTTATATATTTCTATTTTTTTAATTTTATTCTAACTTCAAAACCAAATTTATATCACTGAAAGTTTCTAAAATTATTATTTTTTTTAAATTTTGGAGATTATTTTGAAAATACTGTTTTCTATTTGTTTTATTTAATGTGCAAAAGTATATTATGTCCCCTAAACATCTATCAGCCATTGTAGTAGTTAGTACATTTTTTGGTATATAATACACCACCACACACCGGGAAACTTCAACTGCTGTCACGTCTTCGACTGCTACAACACCACAAATTCGGAATGTTGTTTCTTCCATTTAGCCCTCTACATCGAATAGACAGGTATACCACCCAGAATAGGAAGATGTTGTTAGGAACGGCAAATGTTCATATAGTTCATAAAGGTACTAGGTACCTAGCCAGATCTCTTATTGACCCTGCTTCTGAACCACCATGTCAGTGGATCTGTTTTCGCAGCCTCAAAGAAATCTGTCCTCCCACAAAAAGTCATTCGTTGAATTTGTAAAATCTACGTTTGACCCCTATCCCTTCTTTTCCGTCCTGTCGATACTGTACATGGTGCATCATGCAACAGGGTATACGGTCCACCGTACTAGGCTCGCTAATAACACCGGAACGGTTTTCGGTTGGACCATTACTGGTCCAATGCCCACTTACGAGCAAGATTCTATAATACAGTACACCACTCTCACAGAGATATATTTTTAATTACACATCAGGCTACTTTCAGCTGGTACTGTTCAAAATTATTCTACGTGGACATTGGATTTATGACCTCATATAATTTTTCTAAATACAATAACCATCAGGCAGGTATATTTTTGGTACAATTTGGTACATTGAGTTCTTTTTGGGTACCAAATGCCTAAAATAAAAATTATCAGTCCACTTTTTCTGTAGCCCCCATATAACGGTAACCCCCAACATACGGTATTTTGAGGGGTTTTAAGCCCGTTTTTAAACCGAATTCGCTGAATTCGGTACAAAGGGTTCTTATTGGGTACCAAATTTCTACAATAAAAAATAAGACACCCTCAATTTTCTGTATTTTGGGTTTCTTTATCGCGTTTTCAACCGAATTCGCTGAAATTTGGTATTTTGTAGTCGCATATGATAACAAATCTTCCTACCAAAAATTATTAATATTCGACACCTTTTAGGGGTAGTTCCAATATAACCCCCCTTCTTATATTAAAATAGTTAGCTGATTAGTACCGTGTGTATGGGTTGTCCCATTTAGGCGTATACTACCATAGTATAGAGGAAATAGTCAGTTTTATCCTACAAATTATGGAATTCTAAGACGATTTATTTATCGGTTGTAATCATTCCGCTTTCTAAGTAAATCGTGATAAAAACTCGAACCTGACGACAATGAAATATATCCTGAAGGAAAGAATTGAGACACAAAACAAAAATATTGGGTTCGAAATTGAACTATGTCGGTCATTAATTAGACATAGCCCTCATATAATTATAACCCCAAATATTCGCAATTGCACAACATATTCATCAATTGAGGAAAACATATAGACATTTCTAAAGTAAACACAAGTGCAGGTAATTTGGTATACATTGAGTCTGCGTGAAAAAAGCCAGCACAAGATGTAATGCCATTATTTGTTTCTAGATTTGCCCTTTACGAAAGACTACCATGAATAACAAGGGACAAAAACAAAGGCTACGAGTTTCAACAAATTCTCAATACAAAAATTAAGTATTGCTATGCGTTGACATGATTATATGATAAAAAATTACAGTTCCACTCATTGTATCCGTCAAAAATGTTAAGAGACAAAAATTTCGACATAATTCACATTTATTAAAATCAATAAATTAAAATAGGTCATCTATTAAAACAGAATGTTTACTATACCACATTAACTGCTCATATTTGAAATCATCTTTTATGGAATTAGATATATTTTTAAAAATATCTCTTATATTGGGGGCATAATATTAATTTCACATAGGTTCGTTGACGCACAACACATGCAGCATGTTAACCCGAGCTGTGCTAGCGTCACCATATGGTCACACTCATAATATGATCAATAAATCATCTAAAAAACCTGTACCCGAGCAGTGCTAGTTTGAACATACGGCCACAGCGCAAAAATTTATCCTGTCGATTATCCCGATAAGAAAACAGGATACAAATCAAATTTTTGAATTCAGTAGCCCACAATCTAGAGACATTTCAAGTTTCGTCCCACAATTCGAAAAAAAATAATTACAGCACTCTTCGTGTTAATGGTTAATTTCATTTTAATGGAATAAATAATAAAAATTTGACAATAAAAAAAAAACAATGGGAAAAAATATTTTATGTAAAATATTGATTTTCTTTTTTGTTATTGAATTAGTGATTAAACATATGTTTATTTATTTGTAAGCAAATTATATATTTCTATTTTTTTAATTTTATTCTAACTTCAAAACCAAATTTATATCACTGAAAGTTTCTAAAATTATTATTTTTTTTAAATTTTGGAGTTTATTTTGAAAATACTGTTTTCTATTTGTTTTATTTAATGTGCAAAAGTTTATTATGATAATAATTAACCCTTATCAAGATTTGTTATGCTGTTAAATGATACTGAATACTAAATGAAAATTATTACTCTGATTTAGGATACATTTTATACTTTTTTTTTTTTTGTTTCAAATACTCTTAGAATGGTATATATTAATTTTATTTAGAATTATTATACCCTACACAACTATGTTGTCAGGGTATTATAGCTTTGTGCAGTCCCAAGAGTTTGTAACACCGCGAAATATTGGTCCTAGACCCACCTTTAATAATTTATACTACTTTAAGTTCCTGAAAGACTTAATAATATTAGGCTATTGTTGTTTAATCTCTCTGTCCCCTAAGCATCTATCAGCCATTGTAGTAGTTAGTACATTTTTTGGTATATAATACACCACTGATGTCAAGATAGAGTCATGAATTGTGGAACTATGATAATTACAAAACGACCTACGGTTTTTACTGGTCATTCTGGCCATACGTTTAATAATTCTAACCTCATCGTTTGGTTATTGCATCCTCTCTATATTTCACAGAATATAAACGTTTTAGGTACGATGGTTGCAGTACTACCCGATAGATAGAGTCATGAGTTATGTCCACGATCCTCCTCGTCGAGCAAAACTTTTAGCATTTAAGATTTGGAAAAGAGTATAATAAGTAGAATACCTATATTAATTTGGCAACATAGCAGGATGTTGCAACGCGTGCGCCAATGATTAATTTGAATTAAAGGGGACCCCCCCACTCTCGGGGTCAAAAAATTTTTTTGATTTAATTCGAATCTACACTAATTCAAGAAAGTATCCCTACAAAATTTCAAGTGAAAATATCAAGAACTCTTGAAAATATAGCCGATTTATTGTGTCAGCATCAAGTGACGGCTAATGGGGGGCACTATAACTCAAAAACTAATAACCCAATCGATTCCAAATTTTTACACGTTTCTCTGAGAGTGTATAGTTATCGTATGAAATAGGATAAAGCCAAGATCTTCCTTATTTTTTAACTTGGTTTTTGGTCAAAAATAGGCAATTTTCCAAAAATATTTTTTCAAAGGTCCGCCATTTTATTAATTTTAGAGCGAAGTCAATAATCCTAGTTCATACGAGAGCCAGACATGTACTCTTTCTAACACCGTTGGAATTTTCGTATTCCGATGTTCCAGTGAGAAGTTATCATGCCCGCCATAAAAAATAAGGACTTTTCTTTAATTACAAAAAACAACATCAAAACAATAACACAATTTTTTGTGATTTATTTTTCTTCTCTTATAAATTTTCAAATATATATGTGCAAAGTTACAAACCTTAACAAGCATTGGTATTGATTTACCAGCCCATTGAAAATCATAAAAAACGAAAATCGAGAATGGGTGGGGTTCCCTTAAAGAATATTGTACCCTAACGTTAGGTCTTGTTCACTACCTTTATATACGTCCTTGAGTACTTTTTACTTAAGACAACAGGTAGAAGCAAAATTTTACGAGTAACTTACACTCGTTCTTTGGTTCAAGACCAAAAACCATCACACCCTGAAGAAAAGGTAATTTACATTGTTCCACGAACAATTATCCAATAACACATAAACCAAATCTACCTTTGGTAAAAAAATCTAAAATTATTGTGTTTTTGTTTCTTTTCATTTATTGCATCAACGCAAACACCAGTAATGAAGTATTCCCTTGTTTGAATCCCGGAAGTGGACCAATAAAATCCACATATACGCATGGGGCTATAGGGCATCTTCTGACTTAATTCCGTACGTTCCGAGATATACCAGGTCAGTAAAAATACTCCAGGGACCCTTTTAATGTTTTAAAAACACCGAAATAATCAGCATGTATGGAATTGTGATGAACATTGCAAACATGGCCAAAGGCATATTTACGTGGTATATGCTTGTATATGTAGCTTTCTACGATCTGCAAATCGGGATAATTCTGGGTGTCACTGGCCATTTTTTCATTAATTTCGAGTAAAGGAGGTCGTGAAAGAGCATCAGCTACGACGTTTACATTGTCAATTACAAGTTCCAGCGAGACGTAAAGAGTGGAGTCATTTAAAGGAAAGGTGATCCGTTATTATGGTGAATCAGTACCCTCCGAGATACGGTCGTATTTTCCGAATGTCCCAGAGGATGGCCAGGCACTCTTGTTCGATCGCCGAATATTTCTTTCCTAAATCGGAGGGAACGACCAGCGGACAACCTCCAGGCCCACGAGACTGGGTCGGTTTGGAGGAAGAATGGCCGTTTGAAATAGGGCATTTTAGTGCGGGCGCCTCGGTCAGGCTTCATTTGAGGTTTTCGACTGTGACGGTCCAATGTGAAGATTTTTTCTAAACCTGATTTAGCAAGCTTGCAACTTTTGATTTAGCAAGCTTCTAGCACATGAAGGTGCTTAGGTAAGCTTCGTCCCAGTTCGATATCATCTAAAAATACGAAAACAAGAGGATGTAGTCAATTATTGGGTCCATTATTGGGTCCAGGTTGTCGGTCCAATAGAAAAGCCGGAGGCCAGGTATCACGAAGGCTGTGCAAGGTCGGAAGTTTTCGTCTAAAGAAATTTGCCAATATCCCCTATTCCAATCCAATGTTGAAATAAACTGCGCTTCTCTCAGTTGATCCAATATATAATTTATTTGAGGCAAAGGGTAGGCGTCATGTTTCATGGCTACTTTCAGTTTCCTGTACTTTATACACATTCGCCAACCTCCTTGTTTCTTTCGTGCCAAAACAATGGGGGCACTGGATGGACTGCAAGAAGCTTCGATTTTATCTTGTGACAGGAGATTATTGATTTCGGCATTTATTACTTCCATTATGGCTGGATTGTCTGGTAGGTACCGCTACTTTATTGGTTCATGATGTTTCAATTTTATCGTGTGCTTAGACTATCGTACATAGACCCTTGAACTGTGAGAATTTTTCGGAGTGGCGTAATAGTATAGTGCTTAAATCGGCTTCCTATGCGTCGGTATGGAAGTCACGAGATATTATTGTATGAGCATAATCGACGATAGGTTCATCTGTAGTCCGCAGTATAATTTCTTCGTCTAGACTCAACCTGCAACTACGCTACGCTAGGAAGTCCATACCCAAAATTATGGATTCAGTACACGGTCTGAAACCACTGTCGATGTACATAATGTCTGTACTCCGGTCGAAGGCCGACGTGTATGCGATCTAGATGGTTCATCGATTTTAATTGTGGATAACGTCGCGAAGTCTTTAGGTTTTTAATTGTTCTACTGACGGGTATTGCACCTTTTTGGCTTAGGTCGGTCCATGTGTGGATGTCGTCTCGTTTCTCTCGGTATCATTTCAGCGCATTTCCCTCTAATATGGTAAGAAATGAATGGATTAGACGATCATGAGGAATGTTGTTACACTATACAAGTTCCTAAAACCGCTTGAAGAAATTGATTAGAATCGTCAGCCAAAATTTGAGCGACCAACGGGGAATTGTATTCATCAACTCGGTGTCTGACATTGTAATCGTTGGACGATTTGTTGGCGCAGGAACTTCCAAAGATGTCTCTGGTAGGAATGCTGGCACCGAAGCTTCAACTTCTTTCTATAATTCCCGAAATAGTGTTTCAGTCGAAGCATTGTTTCAGTCGAAGCATTACAGTCGGCTTAAGGATACTCGACTAGCTTATGTCGCCTCGTTGGCGATCGGCTGCCTACAGTCGGCTCAAAGATACTCGGATCGTTGGAGTGTAGAGCTGGCTAGAGCGTGGAGCTGGCAAATGTGCGGAGAGCTGGCAAGGAGCGAAGAACTGACTTTGAGCGGGGAACTGGTAAAGAGCAAGGCCGAATCCATTATACGAGACTGCAGGCGTGCCACACTTCCTCGTCAATAGTAGTTCTTAACGTCCGAGATCGACCCCTTCGGCATGGAAAAGTGAAACATATATCTGTATAGTTCTACGAAGTGAATCTGTTATATATTTGAGACATTTAAGTAGAAAAAAAACAGGTAATGACGCAGGCTTAGGTTCACTGTGATACGTTACTTACTACTAAATATTGGGTTGGTTGACATTAACTTGGGTGGTGCATAATGTATGGAACGGTCACGTTACGAGGTCTAGTTTTACATATAGCTCCCATACATAATTTTGCTCGATTTCATACAAATGGATCCAAGGATTCAAGTCTGCCCGATTGACATGATTGTTGTTTCATAGATATCAGAATGGTATGTGTATAGCTTTTTTACTGGTTCAAATATCTATGTAGATTACACGTTTAATTTTGCCCGATACTATTTTAATGGTCCACCGAAGATGCTATGTCGGTTCTATCTACAGGATGTAGTACATATTACTGGTTTTGTTATGAGGTGTGTCAAGACGTATGTAATACTATGTTTGTATTACTTTGTATTCTGGTGTATGATTAAAGATAGTTTGGTATATGTTGATTTTCCGGAAATTTGTGCTGATTTTTAATTTATTGTAAACATATTTTCGTTATTATTTATGTATGCAACGGTGGTTATATGTAGGTAACGGAGTGATCTATTTATTATCACGTTTTACGAAAACAGATTTTTCACAAAAATAAAAAATGTATGTGTTTTCTCATTGGCCATTATATATCATTTTATTTTCTTCGTTTATTTTGCACACACACACTTTTTCGATATTCACATTTCTACTGTAAATAAGCAATATTTAAATTTAAAAATTTTCAATAGAGTAAATATACATTTCATGCATTTTGCTTAATGTTATTCATTGATTCCAAATTCTAAGAGACTAGTTCCATACGTTATTACAGTATTTTTCGGTTAATTGGTTTCCCCGCTTAATTGAACCACATGATGGGTCAACAAAATATTGCATACGAAAACACATGTAAATTTCCTCGGATAATTAATCCCTGTTAATTGATTTTTCCGTTTAATTGGTTCAAAATTCATGTCATCAAAAATAAATTTCCTCTTATTTTTCACCAGTTAATTGCATTATTATTGAAAAATAATCTGACATTTTTATAGACCAATGGTTCCTTTAGAGAATATCCATAGAATCACTTTCAGATTTTATGCATGTTCGTCCGTATGTCCGTCTGTTGATGTTAAATTATAAACGAAGTACAGGTCGCATTTCTAATTTGGCCCAAGGACGAACCCTATTGAAATTGAGAAAAATCGGTTGAATTTTATATATAGCTCCCATATATATTTTCGTCCGATTTTATGTAAATGGTGCACCGAAGTCCCTACATATTTTTCGATTTTTACGAAATTTGGCATAGCATACTGCTTTATGACTAGGATATTGTGTGCTCACGTTCGTGAAAACAATAACGTTCAGATTTAGATATGGCTTCCATATATATTTTCGCCCGATTTATGTAAATGCACGAAATTATGCATAGCGTTTTTATTTAAGTCTAGCATGTCGTGTGTTAAGTTTCTTTGAAATCGGTTCAGATTTAGTTATAGATCCCATATATTTTTCTGTCGTTTTAATGTAAATGGTACATCACGGTCCCTATATATCTTTTGATTTGCACGGAATTCGACATAGAGTACTGAATTATGTGTGCCAAGTTTCGTGAAAATCTGTTCAGATTTATATATAGCTTCCATATATATTTTCTTCCGTTTTTATATAATTGTGTGCGAAAGACCCAGAGTTTGTCCAATTGGCACAAAATTTTGTGCCATGTTTAATTTTAGTTTAATTGAAATTGGATATTACTTTGATATAGCTCCCATGCACCAAATTTCAATTTGAAAATTAGCCTAGGTTGGATTGATGTTAGTCGATTCACATAAATATAGATAGATCAAGATCACATATTTAAGTTCGTTCAGCTTCATGTCAATGTTCTTTCGAAGTGCAACGTCTGTTAGGATACATATGTAGAATACATCAAAGTGGTGAAGGGTATAATATAGTCGGCCCAGTCTGATTTTATTACCTTCCTTTCTGGTTTTACATACATATTTGACATCATTTATGAAATATACTAGGGTACCTCTCTATTAATTGAAAACATATGTTTATTGCTAAGGAAAACCCATGAGAAAGCGTAAGTTTTTAATTTGTATTTGACAACAACATTATTAATTAATTTCGCCCAACTATGCATGATTTCTGTAATTGAACCAACAGTTCAATTAAGCGGTTATCGGATATTTGGTTCCTCGGTTAATTGAACAAAAAGGTGTGCAAAGTTTGATGTGCAATTAACCGAAAAATACTGTATATGGCAAATTTGTCCACCCCTGTTAATATTATTTATTATTCATTTTCGTATTTATTATTCATTAATATTCTTTATTAATTGTTGACGGGAAAAACTCCACGAGAAAGCGTAAGTTTTTAATTTGTATTTGACAACAACATTAGAAATTAATTTCGCCCAACTATGCATGATTTCTGTAATTGAACCAACAGTTCAATTAAGCGGGTAATGGGTATTTGGTTCCTCGGTTAATTGAACAACAAATTGTGCAAATTTTGATGTGCAATTAACCGAAAAATACTGTATATGACAAATTTGACCACCCCTGTTAAATCACTTCATTCATTAATATTATTTATTAATTGTTGACGGGAAAAACTCTATATTAAATAGGGTGAAATCAACCAATAATCTAGTTGCGTAACAGAATTATAAATACAATAAATAAATATAAAATCTTTATATTATCGTGCTCGTGAGAATACTTTGAACTTTTATCGGAAACAAAATTATATTGAAAAATTTAAAAAAAAATTTACCTTATTCAATGAGGTAGTTGTTGAAAATCAGAAGCCAAATTATTTTGTCAGAAGGCCCTGTTGTTGTTGATTATTAGGACAAATTGCCGTTAATTGTTGCTGTCTCTATAGGAAGATTATCTTCCGAACTGGTTTGCGAATGTCGTTTGGAACAACATCAGCAATAACCCACGGAGTAAGTTGTAGCATATAACTTTAAATAAATCATAGAGATGGAACTAAAGGCACTAAGGAGAAGTAGAAGCACGACAGTGAAGGAAATAATAAATATATGCCTATAAAATCTAAGGGCGTCATCATTTTTAATAATTCAATTATACTCAACAATTTTTAACTAATTAATAAAAAAGTAAATTAAATATATGTATTACGCTGTGGTCACGTTTGTTTTCACAAAACGCAAAATTATACGTGAGTTTAAAATGAGCACCCTGTTACGCATTATATATTCAGCGAAATTTTTTTGTCATACGGATACATGCGAAACCTGCGATAATTTGCAGTGTTCTTGAAAAGCAAGTGGTGTGGAAGAGGAAATGGCTGAAATTAAAAGAAAACAGTTGGAACATATTGAATCTGTTGAAAATGTACACAATGAGTTCAAACAATATGTGAATAGTGCCAATAGCAATAGAACCTTCATATTTTTAACATTCGACCTAGTTATCACACAACTTTAAAAAATGTATTGTATTTTATTTTTTTTATTAAGAGGAGGACAATAAATTGATTCTTGTTTAATTAATCATCTTAAAGACTACGTATGTAGCCCTTTTATTGAAACGTTTTTTTTAGCATTATCCCATTGAAAAAGTATAACTCAAAAGTATTTTATTACGGGTCATAGTTATAACAGTTGCGATAGATGCTTTAGTTTAATAGGGAAATATAAAAACAATTGAGATTGTATCGACTCCAAATGATTGGGTAAATCTCATAAAGGAAGGCATAACGCCCCAACCGATGTTTATAATTAAAGCAATGATCACCCCAGATTTTGTTACTTCTAAGAGTTGGAACAACTTATGGTAAATGAAAAAAATCGATATTAACGGACAAAAAATAAATTGGCACAATGCTCGAAGAATTATTCTGGAAAAGAGTAATATATTTCAATTAACTTTGTTTAATGGTAACGTAACACAGGTAGTGAGTTTGTTAAGAAGAGGTGTACGTGAAGAAGATTTTGAAATGCTAGAGTTGGCTTGTCTATATCTATCTGGAAAATCTGATAAGCCGACTCCTAGACTCATCACGAGATGCGACGGGAGAAATTAGATAAAAAGAGACTCACGGTGTTGACGGTTCCGTGCTTCGAGGTGAACTCATTTTATTTAAAATATCTTCTTAACTCTTCACCTAAACATTAATACATAAAACTACAATGCATTTCAAATACATACATTGAACGTGTAAATAGATTTGGGTTTGGACACATTTATGGTCTTTATATATGATCACCCAAAAATACACACAGACAACAAATTATGTAAAATGCATTCTTTTGCTGTGACCCATTAACGCGCCGTGTGCAGCAATCCCTATCTCCATTTACCATCACACTATTGACGTTCCACTTGAGACCTGCACGCACACAATGCGTGAGAGTCATAAATAACCTATTTTATGATCTACATTACAAAAAGTATCTTAGAAAGCAACTATTGGTAAAAGCACCAGCGATTGGTAAATCTCTTAAAATCTACAAGAGAGCATGAACGCTAATATATGTGTGTGTAACATGTAGGCTGACTTCCAAAATGTTAATTGCTTTGCATTCCATAATGCAACAGTACAAAATATTTACATTGTATACTATTTCAAAATGTCGCTGCCATGCATTTGTAACGCAGTTAAAAACAATCAAACATCGGTTTTATTGTGGATGCATTGTTTTTTACGAGCACAAAATTAAATATACAAAGAATATAATGTTAATGGCAGATTCACAAACGTAATTTTAGTATAATATATTATTAAAAATATTAATATGTGTAACAAATAAATCCATAATAAGTTGTTCATTGAAAAGCTCTTCCTTTTTTTAATTATTTGGACAGTATTAAAACACATATATACTTTTATTTAACTTTTATAAACACATCGAATTTTGCTTGGATTTTGTTTTGACAATAAATTATAAGTGATAAATTAAAAAATATTGCCAAATAACATTTTACAACCACGCTTTGCTTATTTCATAAAACAGCTGATTTGTTCATTCAATTTATATTGTAAATGTTTGTAAAGTTCAAAGTTGCAATGTTTGGCAACTTTGCATGTGAACGAAGTTTAAATACCGTAGTATTATTGTATACAAACATTGCATTAATACATTTTGGGAGCCAGACGTACAGGGCTTCATTTTTGTGTTGTTTAATTTTTTGCTTCGCTTTTGCTCTGCACAATTTTATTCGGTGTTTTTGTTCTGTGGTAGTCATATGATTGTGTGCTCGATCAGCAACAATGTTGCCAAATATCTGGCAATTTATCACCTGCAACTAAGAAAGAAAAAGCGTTCTGCTAATAGTTAATGCAAATTACACAGCTCAACAGAATTTAGGCAAATATATTACAATGTACTCGGATAAATAATTGCAAGAATCATTAAAATTAATTTTGTATACGTCCACAAATGTTCTAGTATTCTAAAGTTTTAATTTCCTGATATGAAGAATTTTTAATCTTTGTAAACTATTTTGCTGAGAACTAAAATAAGATTGACTCTCTTCATACATCTTGCCGAAATTTTAAGGCGACAGAAACGTTGCACACAGTCGAATCGTCAATAACAACGCTCAATGGACCGCTAAAATAATTGCTACAAGCCAGGGACGTACGCAGTGGTGGGCCAGAAGGGCCAGGCCCCTCCGAAATTTTTACATATACAACAGATAAAACTGGTAGAGAATATATGTATGTATTAAAAATAGCTTAATATTTTGATTTTTTCTTGTACGTTCAAAGTATTTTAATTATTCCCACAGGCTTCTTGTATTGCATATTCAGATTTAGCAAAAGGAGCTTTTTGTAATGTTGGCACCCTAATTTCAAATAAAGGAGTAGTGGTTGCCCTACTAAGTCCCAAAATTACTTTTGTCACACCTTCTTACAAATTGGAAAGATAATATTGAATGCTTAACAGTCCACGAAAAAATGGAATATGCAATGATGAGGACTCAGGACTTTATATCGAGCATGAAAGATGTTTCAAAACGTTTAAAATATGTTACGGACAGACAAGCTTCAGATATATTGAAAGAACAAAATTATAAAGTTAAAGTGGCCAATGAGATAATTTTATTGTGCAAAAGGGAAGACATCGCCTAGAGGGAAAGTAAAGTCCACTGAATACTGTCGCTAGACATAAACTTAGAAAATGTTTGGAGATTACACCCAAATAATTCAACATACCAGAGTCCCAGAATACAGAAAATGTTAATATAACGAAATGATGAATACAAGCAGAAGTCTATTGTTAAAGAAGTGAAATCTGCTGTATTCTTATCGGTGTTAGCGGATGAAACTATGCACATACAGTCTTATTCGCTTTTTGACAAGGTATCTCTTAAAAATCTTAAAAATAAACACAGTAATCAGTTTGGGTTGGGATAAAAAAATTTAAGAGGTCAAGAATATTACGGCGCGTTTAACATGTCAGCAATTATAATGGAGTGCACATCATTTTTTAAATCAAAAATATATTTCTGCGAAATATGTACATTCATTGTTCTTTTCACATTTTTAAAACATTCGATAAATTCGAAGTATATTTTCTACAATTTTTGACATCTACTCATTATGTAGAATATTTTGAGAAGCAAGTAAATCTTTTATATTATGAAACACGATGGGTTGAGCAGCATGATTATATACACATATTTAACAAATCTATAGAAGAAATAGGGGAAATGGTAAGATTCAATTTGGATTTATTTCTAAGAAGTTGAAGTTTCAGTGCCAAGAAGGGTTGGTACGCAAAGGTAGAGGTCAAATGTAATGAGTTGGAACTCCGAATATTTTTATAGAACTACATAATTTGTGCCATGTTTTTGGACAAACTAATTTTAAATATGACAAGCAGATTTCTGGAAAATGAAAAATATAGTTAAACCATTATCGAGAATTATAATATTTTTATGTAAAGATTTTTAAAAAGTCTATGAAAAATATCTGAAAGTGGATCTGTGAATTACTATGTGGAAAGCGAAATCGCATTTAATCCACTTGATGCGATTGTAGTGTGTGACAAAAATCTATTTCCAAATATATATTTTTACAAATTTTAATAGAACTACCAGTAACCACCACCAACCACGCTTTGCTTATTTCATAAAACAGCTGATTTGTTCATTCAATTTATATTGTAAATGTTTGCAAAGTTCAAAGTTGCAATGTTTGGCAACTTTGCATGTGAACGAAGTTTAAATACCGTAGTATTATTGTATACAAACATTGCATTAATACATTTTGGGAGCCAGACGTACAGGGCTTCATTTTTGTGTTGTTTAATTTTTTGCTTCGCTTTTGCTCTGCACAATTTTATTCGGTGTTTTTGTTCTGTGGTAGTCATATGATTGTGTGCTCGATCAGCAACAATGTTGCCAAATATCTGGCAATTTATCACCTGCAACTAAGAAAGAAAAAACGTTCTGCTAATAGTTAATGCAAATTACACAGCTCAACAGAATTTAGGCAAATATATTACAATGTACTCGGATAAATAATTGCAAGAATCATTAAAATTAATTTTGTATACGTCCACAAATGTTCTAGTATTCTAAAGTTTTAATTTCCTGATATGAAGAATTTTTAATCTTTGTAAACTATTTTGCTGAGAACTAAAATAAGATTGACTCTCTTCATACATCTTGCCGAAATTTTAAGGCGACAGAAACGTTGCACACAGTCGAATCGTCAATAACAACGCTCAATGGACCGCTAAAATAATTGCTACAAGCCAGGGACGTACGCAGTGGTGGGCCAGAAGGGCCAGGCCCCTCCGAAATTTTTACATATACAACAGATAAAACTGGTAGAGAATATATGTATGTATTAAAAATAGCTTAATATTTTGATTTTTTCTTGTACGCTCAAAGTATTTTAATTATTCCCACAGGCTTCTTGTATTGCATATTCAGATTTAGCAAAAGGAGCTTTTTGTAATGTTGGCACCCTAATTTCAAATAAAGGAGTAGTGGTTGCCCTACTAAGTCCCAAAATTACTTTTGTCACACCTTCTTACAAATTGGAAAGATAATATTGAATGCTTAACAGTCCACGAAAAAATGGAATATGCGATGATGAGGACTCAGGACTTTATATCGAGCATGAAAGATGTTTCAAAACGTTTAAAATATGTTACGGACAGACAAGCTTCAGATATATTGAAAGAACAAAATTATAAAGTTAAAGTGGCCAATGAGATAATTTTATTGTGCAAAAGGGAAGACATCGCCTAGAGGGAAAGTAAAGTCCACTGAATACTGTCGCTAGACATAAACTTAGAAAATGTTTGGAGATTACACCCAAATAATTCAACATACCAGAGTCCCAGAATACAGAAAATGTTAATATAACGAAATGATGAATACAAGCAGAAGTCTATTGTTAAAGAAGTGAAATCTGCTGTATTCTTATCGGTGTTAGCGGATGAAACTATGCACATACAGTCTTATTCGCTTTTTGACAAGGTATCTCTTAAAAATCTTAAAAATAAACACAGTAATAAGTTTGGGTTGGGATAAAAAAATTTAAGAGGTCAAGAATATTACGGCGCGTTTAACATGTCAGGCAATTATAATGGAGTGCACATCATTTTTTAAATCAAAAATGTATTTCTGCGAAATATGTACATTCATTGTTCTTTTCACATTTTTAAAACATTCGATAAATTCGAAGTATATTTTCTACAATTTTTGACATCTACTCATTATGTAGAATATTTTGAGAAGCAAGTAAATCTTTCATATTATGAAACACGATGGGTTGAGCAGCATGATTATATACACATATTTAACAAATCTATAGAAGAAATAGGGGAAATGGTAAGATTCAATTTGGATTTATTTCTAAGAAGTTGAAGTTTCAGTGCCAAGAAGGGTTGGTACGCAAAGGTAGAGGTCAAATGTAATGAGTTGGAACTCCGAATATTTTTATAGAACTACATAATTTGTGCCATGTTTTTGGACAAACTAATTTTAAATATGACAAGCAGATTTCTGGAAAATGAAAAATACAGTTAAACCATTATCGAGAATTATAATATTTTTATGTAAAGATTTTTAAAAAGTCTATGAAAAATATCTGAAAGTGGATCTGTGAATTACTATGTGGAAAGCGAAATCGCATTTAATCCACTTGATGCGATTGTAGTGTGTGACAAAAATCTATTTCCAAATATATATTTTTACAAATTTTAATAGAACTACCAGTAACCACAGCATCAGCTGAAAGAAGGTTTTCAACCCCACGTCGAGTAAAAAAGTAGCTGAAAATCAAATACAAAGCCCATGTTCTTCTATCTGTGCATAAATCTGTAGTAAGTACTGATCACATAACTAGTGAAAGTGCTGCAAGTCTTCTTAAAAAAGGCTTGATTTGAAATATATATTATATATTTTTAATATGCAAAACATTTAATATATATATAACTTAGCTGGCTTGTTACAGAACGGTTGTTCCATATGCGGAGGTTAAAAGATTTCCAAGCGCGTCGATCTTGTGCGCATCTCCCTCCATTTGAAAGACCACGTTCCAAGATGTTGTTTTCTACTTGGTCTTTCCATCTGATTCGTGGTCTTCCCCTTCTACGGGAACCATCAGTCGGCTCGCATTTATATGTCTTTTGAGCTGGGGCATTCTCATTCATTCGCTCAACATGGCCTAGCCATCGTAGTCGCTGCAGCTCAATAGGACTGACTATGTTGATGTCCGCGAAAAAATTGTAAAGCTCGTGGTTCATTCGATGCAGATTGGCCCGTAGATATTTCGCAGTATTTTTCTTTCAAACACCACGTTTCAAGATGTTGTTTTCTACTTGGTCTTTCCATCTGATTCGTGGCCTTCTCCTTCTACGGGAACCATCAGTAGGCTCGCATTTATATGCATTTTGAGCTGGGGCATTCTCTTTCATTCGATCAAACATAGCCTAGCCATTGTAGACGGTGCAGCTCAATACGACTGACTATGTCGATCTCCGCGAATAAATTGTAAAGCTCGTGGTTCATTCGATATTCACCGTCGACGCAGATCGGCCCGTAGTATTTTTCATTCAAACATCCCAAGAGCTGCCTCATATGCACGCGTATATACCAGGGACCGTAACGGTTATAAGTTATATCAAATCAGGTATAAAATAACTGTTATTATGTGGCTTAAATAAAAAAATCAATTTGTTTATTTATTTATTAACGTAAAAAATAAACGCTGATTTTCAACAGTTAAAAATGACTGTTATTTTTTCCCTTAAAAATAAAACTCGTTTTGGGATTTTTATTTTTTCCGTCAAAAACAAAACTCTTTTTGGGAGTTTTATTATAAATAAAATAAAACTCTTTTTACGTCAATAAACATATAAGGTTTGGTACCAGTTATACAACCTTTGACCTAATAGTCAGGGGAATGATTCTTTAATTAATATTCTTGATTTTATACACTAGACTATTTTTTAAAATCTTATAACAAATATTTTTTACCTGTGATCTTGATCACTTATGTGTACACTTATTGTAATAAGAACAGCGATTTATAAATTGTAATTTTATAACTGATTACGAGTTGAATAAGCTTCTTTACGTAATAAGAGTTTTATTTTTGATGGAAAAAAATAAAAATCCCAAAAAGAGTTTTATTTTTAACGGAAAAAATGACAATAATTTTTAAATGTTAAAAATCGACGTTTATTTTATCCGTTGAATAATAAGTCTCCACATGGGAATATCCTTAATGGGCTCGTCAATACGAATCTATTGGTATATGACACTATAAGTGTCCCATGTCTCTAACATGAAGAGTTTTTTTGTTCGCATTTTCAAAAATAACTGTCAATTTCGGCCCCTGATAAGAACCCGTGCTTCAGATCCATATAAAAGCACGGGCAGTAAAGAGTGAGTTTGGTCTGACGGGAGGTGGCCTTGTTTCTAAACTGCTTACTTAGACAATAGTAGCATCTGTTGGCCATCACAATTCTTCCCCGAATTTCAAAACTGATATCATTCATTTTATTTATGGCGGTACCAAGCTATATAAAATCTTTAACTACCTCGATGCTGTAGTTCTCAAGTTCCACAGTTGGTCCGAGTCTACTGGTCGCCTTGCGCGTTGATACCATCAGCACTTTGGCAGACTCCTTCTCAATTTCTTCAAAGGTGGCTGTTACCGCTGCAGTTTGTAGGGAGTGGGCAAATCTTTGCCATTGTGCTCCTATACTATTATCAAGACAAGGACAGGAAGTGCTTTCGTGAAGCATGTGGGTAAGTTGAGCGGACAAGGCCTCGGCTACCTCTTGTGTTTGCAGCTTTTCGACGTCGAGTTTCCGTGTTGTGTTAGATTGCACCTTTGCTGCAACATTAAGACTAGTGCGAAACTCGGATCGCTCCTCGGATCGATTGTAAGTCTAATACACTGGATGAATGCCTTCCATTTATCACAACATGATCATTTTAATTTCTCGTTGCTTGATCAGGAGAAATCCAGGTGGCCTTGTGTATATCGAGATGCTTGAATCCATGATTTTTGCTGCCGCAAAGTCAATCAAACTCATGCGTTGTCAGATGTTTCTTCATGAAGGCTGAATTTTCCGACGGTGGGGCAAAGATATTTTCTCTTTCGATTTTTGCTTTAAAATCTCTTAGCAGAATTTTAATGTCATGACCAGAGCAGCGATCATATGCTGTTTCTAGGCGCTCGTAAAATATGTCTTTGGTCTGATCATATTTGTTTTCGGTCGGAGCATGGGCGCAAATAAGATTGATGTAGAAGAACTTCGCTTTTATGCGGATTATAGCAATTCGCTCATCTACTGGAGTGAATCTGGAGACGAGGTTTTTTATTCTCCTGTTAACCATCACAGCTCCTGTTAACCATAGCAGCTATAATACAATGCGTAATCGTCTGATTTACTTACGCCTGTCCCTTTCTTGTAAGGCAATAATATCGGCTTTGTACTTCTTGAGTACATCCACCAAAGCGAAAGTTCTGTGCAAGATGCGCACATTTCAAGTGCAGATTCTCAGATCGTGGTCCTTTATACGTTTGCGGGGGTCGCACAGTGTCACGACCGCGGCCAAAAATGGTCAAAACCAAGTACCACGGAGGACAAATTTTTTGATGAGTATTGTTAGAAACACTCCAATTAGAATAAATATGAAATTTTATATCGATATGTCAAGTAGTTTTGTCTCTACAATGTTTCAAATCTGATAATTATTTATAAACTGATTTTTTTTACCATATTTCCGAATATTCAAATTAACAGTTATAATAAAAGTGTTTAGTTTGGTTGCTGTAGATGTTAAAACTAGGATTCTCTTTAGTTTGTATGTATATAGATATCATATGGTGTATACAGTCGTCCACACTTGTAGTACTTAGTTCATAAAATTTTTAAAACAAATTTTGAAATTAGTGGAGCAGAAAAAAAGTTTAAAAAAGGTTAGCTCTAATTTTTTTTTTATTTGAGTGGTGAAAAGTGTGTTATTTAAGGAATAAAAAAATTAGCTGCGGAGTCCTGCGGTCCTAAGAGTTATTTAACTTTTTTGGTGACCACCTTATTAAAAAAATATGGCATATTAATGAAATGTTTAGAAGGGAATGGTCAAATATGTTATGTATACAATTAAATAAGTTATTGATGGTCAAATAGGAAGGAGAATATGTATTCAGAACATAGAAATAATACAATATTTTACATAAAATATGCAATTAAGTGGTAAAAACGTTATTCGAAGCGAAGATATGGGAGAATTGGTTTTAAAATATAGCTTTTAAATAAATTTTCAGTCAGTTTGAAGATTATACTTATTTATCAGATCATTTGAGACCTAATCTTATAATCTAAATTTAGATATCGCGCATGAATTACCTTTGTGGAATGTTCATACAGAAAAATATTAGTTCATGGCATGTGATATGGAAAGTGCAGTACAATACATTTTGAGCGAATTTCACAAGATGCTAACAAGTCATGCCAACAACTAATTAGTAACAGCCTGAAGGATTTTATTTAGAATTTTATATTACAATCCGACCTTCTAATATCCTTAAACAGCCATAAAGTAAAGGCCCATGATTATAACGTGGATAATTCTAAATCGTACATTTGGGAAGACAATATTTTATATATATCTCTGATGTGTGTTTTGAAAATTTTGTGAATGATAAACAATTAATTTATTAGTTACTAAATGATATCAAATATTTATTATATTATAATAAAAATAACAAAAGTAAAACTACTATACTTAATTTAGCTCCATATAACAATTTTGTAGTACAGAAAGTTACATTTTTAGGGACTTTTGGTATGATAGGTACCTGAAATATGGGCCAACAACTAAATTACAGCATCTATTACTTTCTTCGCCCTGCAATTTGGATGAATATAAAAAAAAATATAAAAAAAACGGATTTTTCAAGACCCTTTGTATCTTGGTCCAATCTACCCAGTTTTTGGTCAGTTGCTTTAGAGGCCTAATTAAATGTAAATTGCCAATTTTCATTGAATTTGTTTGAATATTAAAGATTTTATAGGCCAAAAAGAGTGACATTCTCAAGACCCATTGTATGGGAGGTATACGAAATCTTGGTCCGATCTATCCAATTTTTTGTCTGTTGCTCTTTAGGCCAATAATAAGCACATGTACCAAATTTCATTAACTTACGATAACTCTTTCAATTTTTGGCCGCA
The DNA here is from genome assembly GCF_032173495.1 of Musca vetustissima. Lineage (NCBI taxonomy): Eukaryota > Metazoa > Arthropoda > Insecta > Diptera > Muscidae > Musca > Musca vetustissima. The sequence goes on from NW_026877592.1 coordinate 29,089, forward strand.
GTTTATATGAACTCGCGACATAGTGGGTCGTCAACATTAGGGAGGTTTGGTTTTCTTTTTCATAGTATGATGGGTTTTCCGAGTGTGGCAACTAACCCGACTCCTCAACCCATTTTTTTTAGTTCTTATGGGTGATCTCGCGGCACATATCAGCTCACTATTTCAACGGGTGATAAAAAATAGCTACCTCAGGTGACACCGCGGGGAGGTCAATGTCCACAATTGAGATGAAAGAGGGACCAAGTGAATATTTTTGTTAGCTTAATGAATAAAATATTGTCTTTAGTTCGAATACATTTTCTCTTCTATATTTTCTATTAAACATATAAAAATTTAACTTGCGTACAAATTATATTAAGCGATATGAAATAAAGGGTGAAAATAACTTTGATAATGATAAGCAACAAGATGCCGATACTAATTTTTATCATCTTTGTCGTTGTAAAATTTATGCAGAAAGTGTAATTTGTAGTTGTTTTAAATGAAATGCTTTATTTATATAATAAAAAAATTTTATTAAATACAAAAAATCACATTTAATTTAAATTAAAGATAATAAACTTAAAAACTATATAAACATTTTTATCATTGTTCTTAGCGGTAGGAATATATTCGGTATCAATGATGTATGAAGTATCAGCTATTTTACTAGGACATCAATTTCTTTGTCGCTTTCAATCCTGATTGATGCAATTTTTTACAAATCAGATACATAAATCTCTTTAATAATCTTTTCACAAACATTACTATCATTCATTTTTTCCTCTTTAGTAGATTAAAATACACAAAATGTCCACATAAATAATTGCTGCTGTTTACTCCAAAACTCTACAAATAACTAAGCGTCATCAAGTGTTTTGCCGTTTAGTTTTTCTTCTTGAATCAATCCTACACACTTTTTGTTGTGAAAGAGTGCATTTCCTACATTATGTGTGTTAACTTTAAGCATATTCCGTTCAATTAATATTTATGGTATTATTTATGCTTAAAATTAAGCATTTATATACATTACACAATATTTTATTAAATATTACGCACCTTCAGAAATATTAACAAAAAATCATAGTGATTTTTATAGGAATTTGTAACAAATAATTTAGAGTGTAGTTATAACCGATATGTCGTTATAAATGGTATCGTTGATTTCTACTGTACTTGCGTCGAACTACTTATGCATACCCCTTTTTTAATTAGCAATCAACGTCATGAATAAACCAGCTAAGTATTCCAAAGAATGAAACTATAGAAGAACTGAAACAACAGCGTGGTTCATCAAAGGGTAGTATGACTCGAATAAAGACTAATATTTGATCCAATTCCTCCCTGTCTCATACATAATTGGAATGTAGTTTGAAAATTCATCGTTTTAACTCCCAATCAAGGGATTGATCAAGCGAAACAAAAGAAACTTTACTCACATGTTTAGTAAAAGCGCATTTTTATATACGGACGTGTTCTATTTGACTCGTATTGCAAGGTGATTCACTACATAAACTACACTCACTACACTACATTCACTACATAAAGAAATTAAATTATACCTTTGGCTCAGGAGCTGATTCTTCAAAATAAAGGTCTACTATAAAACGCAAAATGAGATAAGATCTCATGGTGGGCTGAGCACAATAATGCCGGCGTATTTAGTTTTGTCCGATATGTTTATATCAAAGGAACATTAAAGGTTTGTAACCAAAAACGAGTATCGACGACTTTTGGGCTTAACAATATTTGGCCACCAGAGCATTGCATTATGCATCATAAGTTTTCCCGAACTTGAAATTTGAATTTGTCGCAAGTAAATGGTTGTTGCTTTTACATTCGATGTGAAGACACATTCGGCAATATTTCAGGAAATTTTATCGCGAAAGCAAGAACTCTGCTTCGTTTGAAATTATGTGCTGCTCATTTACTCACTACGTTCTGAAGCCAATTGAAAACATATTTTAAATTCCATATTTCGAATGAAGTGTAATCATTGGATAAACTCATACTCGTCAATATTATCCACCATATGTTTCAACAGATCAGAATCCGGACTATTTAGTATCTCAAGGTTGTTCTGAAGAACATTTGTTTAATTTATATTGGTACCACGGCCTACATTTCTGATAAGTTTATTTCCATTGAAGATTTTCCCCAAAATTCATAAAATTTTCTTCATTCCTCCCACGTGTCCTCATTTTGGTGAATTATGGGAGGCGGCCGAGAAGTCAGGAAAAATTCACTTCATAATCTACAACACTGCTGGAAATTGAGGAAAATTTTAAATGCACGTCCCATTGGTTCGTTATCAACGAATCCTAACGATTTGGAAGATCTTGCTACGGTCATTTACTAATCGGGTGTCCTTAGCAAAGTATTATTAAAATATTTGAATTGGGCCCGGAATTAAATCACTTTATTATTTTAATTTTGACTCAACAGTCATGTAATTTGATATTAACAATTTAAATACTTTTTTTCATAATCGTTAAAACGTATTTCAATTAATTTCAAATAATTTGACAATAAAAATGCATTATTTTTCTCTGATAATTTCATATTACTATTTGACACAAATGTAAGCGACCTTAATGCCCTTTAGTCAAACGATCCAACAAGATGAAAAAATTTGCTGCCTTCCTCATATTATAACTCCTAATTTTCATTAGGTACAGCCTCATATTTGCCCTATAAGCGATAGTATTTCGAGGATATTAGATACATATACATTTTATCATGTGTATTCAAAAACGTCCTCTTTTTTGAGTTTTGAGATTAAAAATTAGACTTGAGTTGTGGTTTAAAACAATTGATTAGAGCAATCGCCTGTAGTTATCTTGTGTTTTTTTGTAGATAGATGTGAGAAAAATCTAGAAAATTGTTAAATGTTTCTAATAGATTGTTCTTGAATTATTTTGTTATGTAGAACATATAGAAAAATGAGGGTCTCTAGAAAATGCACTCCTATCGCGACCTTGGAGTTGCACATTCTATACGTAGATAGTTTGGAAAATGTGTACCTATGTGGATTATTGCACTAAATTAGTATAGGAAGGCAATAAATCCAACATGAATACAATTGCTAATAAATGGAACCAAATTTAGTATTTATTTATTTTTTATTTATTAAGTTAATTAATGTTTTTCCTGTACACCAAGGCAAAAGTCTTATAAGTGGCAGTACAGGATTATATATAATCACATGTCCATAATAATTATCTTAGATATTATAAAAATGGTAAAAAATGGATACATTATGGAAAATAATATATATGATTAAAAACATGAGTTGAGATAAATTAAAAAAGATTGAACTACAATAAAAAATTAAAAAAATGTTTCTATTACAATTGTTAACAAAAAGAACGAATTAGTAAATCAAATAAATAGATTGTATGATCAAACCTAACATTTTCAATTATGAAAAATGTTGTACAAGCCGTTTTTTTGAAATAACTTATATTGTTGATACATTGCAAATCAGATGGTAGAGCATTCCAATCGCGTATCGTGCCAATGTAGAATTGTCTCTCAGAAACCAGGCTCCTCCGACGAAAAGGTATAATTTTTCTTTCCCTATGTGATCTTTTTTTAACAAATACGTTGGTTTTTGTTTGAGAATAGTTCTATGAAGGAGTTGTAGAGATTTGATTTTAAGAAGTGAGTCGAAATTTACTTCATACAGGGATTTTGAATACTGTGAGACATTTTGTCTGTTAATTAGGCCATACACGTATTGTGTTATGCTATTAAATGTGACATTCAATTTGTGACGACAGAGGGAATAACAATTGGCAAACAGCTCACAACCATACAATAAGCTTGGAACTAGGAAAGTTTTGGCCAGCAGACAGCAAATATTTGGAGGTGTGTAGGAAAGTGTTAGCCACAGAGCCCTTAATTTTGAGTAGGTTTGTCCTACGATAGCATTGAAAATTACTCCAAGATTTTTGGCGCTGGATACCAGCTCGATTTTTTCATTGTTGACAAGAATGTCTATATGCTGCAATGATATTTTCCTGTTTTTGTGAATGATCAAGCATTTTGATTTAGGCGGATTCAATAATAGGCCATTAGCTTTAGCCCACTCGAATAATCTAGAGAGATTATGATTAAGAATTTCTACACACTGACTTATATTGTTTAGGGAGCTACTCAAAAATACTTGCACATCATCTGCGTACATGTGTGCTTGACTATGGTGAAGTTGATCAGGACGATCGTTCGCGTATAAGGAGAAGAGGAGCGGGTCGTACACACATATAGGTTCATTGCTATTTCCTGTTTTGATATACACAAGCCCGCGAAAAGTATATGCCGCTGTTATAAGCCCCTACTTTTTAAGATGGATAGCATCTCGCAGGAGTTGATAGGTGGTGTTGGATATTTTTTCGTTTATGTAGTATTGTTTTTCTGAGTTAAAACCAATGCAATTAAGTAGAAGCTTTCGGTCATGCAATTTTTTATGGTTAGATAGATTTTTAAGAAAGAAATTCTTGTTATACGGGGACAAAAAATTATCAATTTTTACACCATCGGGGGAGTTTTCTTTCTCGATGTTGTTACGATTTTTCAGTCTATGTATAGACCTGACACACGGAGCTAGTGTGTTAATGGAGCTGCATATATTTCCAAAAACTTCGGACAGATTCTCATTCGTAATACAGTAGACCAAGGATATAAGAACATCAAAACATATCGAGAAATTGGTTCTTATGGGTTTTTCTTATATGTGAATAGTGTGAGATATGAACGAAATTTTGTAAATTACTATTTTCTTTTGATTCTCCTAAAATGGTATTTTGTAACTTTCGGCGTATGGGAAGGATATTAAAGAATTAAGATATACATCAGTATGCAAGGATAAGACTCGGGGCTACTGCTTGCTTAACTTTCAGCGTATGGGAAGGATATAAAAAAATTAAGATATACATCATTAGACTCGGGGCTATTGCTTGCTTATGCTGATTTTGAGTTATGTTTGTATGGACTATAACTGGAGTAGGGTGACTCCACCCAGTCTTACTTGGCTAGACTTGCCGAAATAAATAAAATTATATGTTAACACACAATATATATGAAGTGAATGTAATCGTTGTGTTTATTTGATTCGAGATTTTCGATATTGTTGTAATTGCAGATGATTTTGTTTGTCGTTGCTATTCAATAATAGTAGAACGTCAGATTTTTCATGTACTAAATCAACCCTAACGCGTATAAACCAATAGGCTCTTCTGTTTTACAAGTGCGAAAACAGAATTAAAACATCGTGATTCTCACATTGTCAAATATTTGAGAAATAAAGCGCCTTATTTAATAAAGTCTACGTTCCAGCGAAAAGATAACTAAACTGGTTTTTGTCCTATTATATAATTTTTTTTATTAATTTTATGTTAGTACTAGCATATGCCTACCACTTCGTTATCGGATGTGCGAATTATATAAAAATATCAAATCTTTTATAAGAAGAAGAGCTAATCAACACACACCATTATTTTAGTACCATTTAATTTAAAATTTTAGTACCATTTAGATCCTTTGGTACGTATTTCCAAAACTACCTCCTTATCTGAACATTACACACCAATTCTAACAGCAACACAGATCTAGCTCCGCACTAATTTGGTACCATATATTACCGTCGCACTCTTGTAGTACCTATTTTCAACATAGCCCAATCCTACGCCCAACAGTGATCCTAAAGCAGGCGCGGGCAGAGCATAAAAAATTCTGTTCTCACACACTTGTCTTTGTGTGTGTGTCAATGGTTTTTCAATTGGTTCAGTTGAATGTGTGTGAGAGAATAGTGATACTTACTCTCGCGAGAGTGCACGCGTGCGGTGCTTCGTCCGACTGTGGCCTAAAGTCAAATTTCAAGATTCCAGCTTTATCAGTCTGCCCAAATCCACATTTGGTACCATTTAGTACACATTAGTACTATTTTCCAATACTTCCTACATATCTCAATCCTACACGCAGTGACCCTACTCCAAATTTCAGGATTCTAGCTCTATCGGTTCTCCAAATGTCAATATTCCAGCTCAATCTGTTCATCCAAATCCACATTTGGTATCATTTAGTACAATTTTCCAAAACTTGTTAGATATCCCAATCCTACACCCCAACAGCGATCCTAATATCAAATTTAAAGATTCCATCTCTACATACCCCAACAATAATCCTATCTCCATATTTAAGGATCCCAGCTCTATCAGATCGCACAAAATTCAAATTGTACCAGATTTAGTACAAATAAGTATGAATTTCCAAAACCACATCCATACCTCTATTCTACACTTCAACAGTAACATTGTTTCCAAATTTTAGGATTCCAGCTCTATCGGTTCATCCAAAATTTTAATTTTACCAAATTTAGTACACATTAGTACGAATTTAAAAAAAAACTTCTTACATACCCCAACAATGATCCTAACTCCAAATTTCAGGATCTCAGCTCTATCAGTTCACCCAAAATCCAAATTGTACCTTTCGCACACACAAGTACAAATGTCCAAAACTGTCTACATATCGCTATCCTACACTCCGACGGTAATGTTAGTTACAAATTTCAGGATTCCAGTTTCATCCGTTTCTCCAAATTCAAGTTGTACCAAATTTAGTACCGTTAAGTACTTTTCGTTATGCTTCCAAAGCTACCTCCTTATATCGACCCTACTTCTAAACCTTAAACCCCATATCAACTTTAGAACTGTATATTCATATTTTTATATTTAGAGATTTAAACAAATTAATTTTAATCAGAAGTTTCTATTTTTTTAAATTTTCGAAATTTATATATTTTTCTTAAAGCACTTCACGTGCACTTTCCACATGCACATTGCATGGAGGATTAATAAAATTGATATGTTAAAATCAACCGTATCAAAGTTCCACATTTTTCATCACACATCCCTTTTCAGAGCAGATTATTTGTCTCCCGTGGTCTTTAACTGTATATTGTGCAAACTCCGAAAGGTAAGGAATTGGGTTTGAACGCTAAGGTGGTGGACAACATTTGAGAGATGCCGTGACGGGCTCAAGCTGAATTTCTGAGTTTTATGCCCTTTTCGAAAGAGACAAACATTTTGTAACGGTTTATTATTAAATAATTTTTTTCGTTAGCAGTTTTGTTTTCTTGAGTTCTAATGTTATCAATAATATAAAATATTTTTGCATATGTTTGTGCTCATGTAATTAAGTCATTGTTTTTGTAAACTGTATAAAACATTTTTAGGGTCTTAAAAGTAATGGTATAATAGTATTTTTTACGGCATCTATTTGCTCAAATAGATGGAAATATTACTGGTGTGATGTTCGATGTCCTTGAGAAACATGTACTAAACGTTTTTGCGGATGAATTGCCGATAACATGAATATTTCATTGTAATGACCCCATGCACAGGACACAAATTTTTAAAGGAACGATGAAGGGGAGAAAAACCGTAAATAAATAAATAAAATATGAAACAATTTTATGTAAGAATATATTTTCAACTTTATTCGCAAAGTTATAGAGTTTCGAAAGAAACAAAACTTTACCTTATACGTGTGTGTTTGATCGACAACGAGAAAGCAAGTCTTTAAACAACTATAGTGAGAATGCAAGTGAGTCGCGGTGAGTAAATGCAGCAGTTCGTATGCACCGTTTTGTGGTATGATTTATTGCCATTTTAAAGATAACTTCATAATGCATCTCTCATAGAAGTCCTGCTCTATATTTGCAAAAAACTCTAGTAGTCGATTTTCACAATCCTCCCTAGATCCCAATTTTTTATCATTACAGAAACTTTGCAATGCAAGAAAAAAATGATAACTGCTTGGTGCCCAGTCCGGATTGTATGGCGGATGCCTTTAAATTTCCCGAAGTTTCCGGCGAGTGACTGTAGGTGTGTGTGGCCTAGCGTTGTCCTGGTTGAACACGGCACCTCTCCTGTTGGCCAATTCTGGCCGTTTCTGGTCGATTGCTATCTTCAAACGTCCAGTTGTTGACAGTAGAGATCAGAATTTAGCGTTTGACCATATGGAAACAACTCATAATAAATAAATAATAAATAAACCTTCATGACCGTTAGTCCTGGTTTGACCACTGTTTAATTTGATTCACCGCTCTTCGACCACGATCGTTTTCGCAAGGGGTTATTGTGTGTGATCCATTTCCCATCTCCAGTCACCATCCGTTTAAGGAATGGGTCTATCTCATTCCGTTTGGCCAAGGCTACGCAGATGGAAATTCGACCCAAACATCGAGTTTCTTTTTGAATCCAGCTATGTGTAAATGGTTTAAAACAGTTTATGGTCGAATTTTAGCTCGACTTTTACTGGATTTAATTTTTTTCCAACCTAATAAAAACCTATTGTTTAGGTTCGATACATTATTTACGACAATGTATATGTTCGATATGTTGTTCACTCCTTCCGAAGCATACTAATTATTATTCACATTAATTGGCCACTCATTTGAGTCAATGGGGGAATCTTCTTTGCACTTCTTCGAGGAGTCACATTCGCCTAGTTCGGATTGTAGGAGAGAGTATCCGCTGAAAATATATTCTTACATAAATTTATTTCATTCTGTTTTTATTTCCTTTTTGGTTTTTCTTCCCTTCATCGGTATCACGCCAACATTTTGATCCGTTCGAGCCGGATATTTCCTAGGATCGTTGTTCCATTTGATCCAATAAGGAGAAAAACATCATCACCCCTCACCAAACACAACAATTCATCATCAACATCAAAACTGCATCATTCAAACACTACATCATAAACTTAAAAGTACGTAGTTCTGTTTCCTAATATTGAGCATACTGCGAGTGTTGTCGTTCTTTATTTCGCATTACAAATATATATACATATACATATATACACTTTTATTTTTCTAAATTGTTCCCTACACCGCGTACTGGTCCCCTTTCAATTACCTTAACGTGTGCATAATAACAAAATCAAATACAGTCCACTCAGTGTCGCATATTATTGCTTTCGTTTGTGTAATGCGTCTTTGTTATTTATCACTAGTGGCTACTCATACACCCTCGCATTCTTGTTGAATTCATCAGCTACTAGTGAGAAAAGAAAAGGAAGCACTAACAATACTACTAACATCGTTCCTTTTTTCTTATTACTCTCAAGCTATCAACAATTTTATATCGCATCCACTATTCTCGTTTGTTTGCATAAACATAACAATAATATTCCACGCGCCTTTTTATAGCGTCTGTTGGTTAACATCTAATCATACCAACAACATATCCATCTCCACCACTCTCACTGTGGGATCTTGCTCTCCCCACACCTCTGTGTTGGTTCGTTGTCGTTGGTCTGTTTGTGGTACGTTAGCCGCCCGCTCAAAACTGCTCGTGTTTTATTCCATTTTGTGCGGTATTCGTTATTCACCACTGCACAGTGGGTACGTTGTAAAATTTTTTAATTTTTATAAATAATTTTTAAAATATTTTATAAAAAATGTTTGTTATATTTTTTGGTCTATAGTCGATTGTTGGACTATTTAACAAAAAGTACCCTACTTTCGGCATACAACAGGCGCATTCAAAGCATTAATTTCTTGTTAATAAAAAACTCTTTTTATGCATTTTTATTGAAATTTTTGTATTTTTTTTTTGCGAAAAATTAGATATTTACTTTTCATACAGAAATTATTTGTCTGTAAAATAATAGCATAATTTGAAATTTCGTGCACGGTAATTGCGATCTTCAAATTATTTTCGTCACTTTTTGTTCCTTTTTTTGGAAATTTCACAAAATTTGTGGATTTTAGTCGTTTCTATCGACTATATTTGCTCTTTTTCATCCTTTTGTCCTTTTGCAAATTCGACTGTGTGTACCCTACATTCGGTTCTAGTCGACCTCAAATAGTAAAAATATAGATTTTTTTTACTTTTTTGCTTCGCCTCCTATCGAGGCAATAAATTTGACCACATTATCTGAAGCACGAATAAATTTTGTCAATGGAGTGACCGACATGATTCTATAGAAAAACAAACGTTAGCGAAGCAAAAAAGTCCAAAAAAGGTTTCGATAATGAAATTAATAGCTCTAGTAATAGTTGGAATATAAATTCATCAAATATTGTTCAACCTGAATTTCCAAATCCTGCAGACGTCTCCATTTCTAATTGGAGTTTGCCGGCTAATGTGTCAAATACCATGCATAATCTAAACTTACCACCATGTGAGATTGATGATTTTCATTGAGATTTCTTGTCCGGGACCTGTTCTCTGCCATATTTATTAACAACTCTCGCTTAAGTGGCATTGAAATGCTTAGTTCAGAAAACAAAAGGTGAAGCTAGGGAAATTGTTTCAAGGTTTCCGCCCACTCATAAAAGTTTCGCTATAGCTTGGCAGTCGTTGAAGGATACGTACGATAATAAACGTATTCATAACCATCTCAAGTTCTTATTCGACCTTCCCTTTCTAGAATTTGAGTCTAGTTCTGATTCTGCTATGTCAGTGTATGATGTAGCTTCGGATCACTGGGATCCAATTTTGGTATATATTTGTCAGCACTGTTTACCTACAATAACTGCAGCTTTGTGAGAGCAGAGTATAAAAGTTAAATCCTCGCTATCCTCTTGGGAAGATTTGAATAAATTCCTTACTGAAAGGATTCAAACTTTAGCTAGTTTACGAGACATTAGAGGTTCTCTTTCTAGTCCTATTTCGAAAAGTAGAGTCAAAACACATTTAGTTAACTCAGCTGTAAAAGACAATTCAAAATTCACCTGCATTCTTTGTAGAAATGAGTCCCATTCATTACGCTCATGCCCAAAATTTAGAACTCTTTCAAGGTTGTTGTTTAAATTGTCACTCTTCAGGGCATTCTGTCAAAAATTGTGCCAGTAATCATAACTGTAATATTTGTAAAATTCGTCATCATACTGTGTTGCATAAGCCTACTGCTTCTTCTCAATCATCTAGGATTGGTTCTCCTCAGTCCTCTAGTATTGGTTCTTCTCTATCGTCTAGGCCTTCAATTCTATCGCGATAAATGTTGTCAATCCTCCACAAGTAGATGACAATGAGGCATCAACTTCTACTGGCACCAGTCCTAGAGTAGTAAATGGCCATGTGATCCATATCAATGGTCAACATCGTTTATTCCGGAGTTTCGTACCCTGTTCGGACTCTTATCGACCCTGGCTCGGAGGCTTCGTTCATATCTGAACATTTACAAAAAACGTCTCAAATTGCCCACTCATCCAGTCTCTGCCACCGTTACTGGTGTAAATTGTTCATTCTATGCCATTTCGAAGAATAATTGTTCATTTCGCGTTGGTTCTCGCTTCAATTCTTCATTAACTGTTGATGGTAATGCTTTCGTTTTTCCAAAAATATATAGAAATCTTCCTTCAGTGTCCCTTAGTTCTAATCTTACATCTTACTTATCCAATCTTCCGTTAGCCGATGCTCACCTCTTCAATTGTAGACCTGTCGATTTGTTATTAGGGGCAGATTTGTATCCACAGATCTTGAGTGAAGGGACAATTACATATATTCAACATGTATTAAAAATCATCCTAGGAGTAATTGCACCATATGAGGTGCAGTCGCTGTCAACTTTCGCATTAAATAATCTTCACACATAAACTTATTTGTTCCGAATTTTCGATTCAAAAATAGATTTCATGATTTTTACTATGAACAAACCGATATCTCTTAAAAAATCTCTCTTATTATGAAGTGATTTTTAAAACAAAATACATTTCATTATCGATTTTCTCAGCCTTTTGTTTTAGGAAATTAATCAAGGAGCGAACCGGATTATATATTTTTCCTACTTTATAAAAGTATACACATAATTTTATCACTCAATAACTGCACTCGTGAATAATGTATTATATTTTTATGTGATTTTAGGTGTATGAGCTGGAAAGGCGATTCAAACAACAACGTTATTTATCAGCACCTGAGCGAGAACATCTTGCGAGTCTTATTCATTTAACACCAACACAGGTAATTCGAACAAATATATTAACAATATTAATTAAATATAACAGCGTAATGAAAATATCAGTATGGCGAATTTAAGGGGTTTCATTTATAAAATGTGGGGGTAATGTGGTACAATATGGTATGATAATGTGGTATAACACACACAATTAGAGGCTTCATTTCAATCTTTATTAGAACACTGTTTCTATTAAAAATAGAATATCGACGTAATTTCCAGTAAATATTTTACTAGTTCAGCCTCCAGTGATGCAGTAAAAGTTATAGGACGGTCAAGAAAGACATACATAATGTTTTGTTATCTTACCTGGGGAACATTAAATGCCTTTAATGTCAGCAATCGTCAGCACATTATTCTTAACATCCACTGTTAATTTTCGAATTTCACAATTTACTACATGAGACGCACAATTGTAATTATAAAACACTATGGACATATAGTGTAAATTTAAGCATTGCTCTTACAAAAGTCCTAGTCTTGACTGCATAAAAAATAATAACTAAACTATTATTTAAAAAAACTAGCTTTGAAAAATAACATAAATTTCGTGTTTATTACGGAAAATGATAGAAAAGTCGACGTCGAAGGCAAAAATCGAAAAGTCTAAAAACCGATTTTTCGGTCAGAAGCAAAAATGAAATCTAAGAGTCGACTATTGTGCACGACCTATGCCTATCAACGATGGGGAAATAAATAGAAATCTTCAACATTTTACACGCAAAAGATAGAGTGAAAAAAAGAAACTATACGGAATAGATACAACTTTTTCAAATCATCACACTTTTACTTTTATTAATGTTATTATTAGTCATTTTTATTTGAATTAGTTCAATAAATTATTTACAGTAACAATAAAATATATATAAAAACCAAAATATCGAAAAAATATGTCATTAATATAAAATGAAGTGGATTTTATTTTATTAGTTAGTTAGTTTGAAAAGAGGGGTGGTATAAACCACCACATGTCCATTATGGGACATACACGTAAGCCTTAGGAGGCCTGTTGTGCGCTCTAGGAAGGAAAGGTATTTAGATTGAAATTATTCTTAAATTTTTTGGTTGGTCTTCCTATTCTTCTAGGAATTCTTTGTTTTTACTGAAGTCCTTTATTATTCTCCATTCACACCCCCTTAGGTCATTTGGTTCAGGAATAGTGTCGTTTTTCAAGAATTGGGTTCGGATGCATGCAAAAGCCGAGCAATGGCATAGGAAATGTTCCAACGTTTCGTTGTCTTCTCCACACGCTCTGCACCTGCTGCTTCCCGAACACCCACTCTTGTGTAAATATGACTGCAGGTTAAGATGTCCTGTGAGAATGCCTATCAGTCTGCTTAGTTCTTTCTTGTTTAGCGTAAGTATTTGCTTAGTCTTATCCTGATTTGGGTCTCCACATAAGATTTTTGTGTTTTTTCCAATACTCTCGTTATTCCAGAGAGTTTTGTGCGCCTCTTTCGCCCATGACCTCATTTCTAGACGTGAAGCGCTAAAAGGTTTTGCACTGTTCACATCTATGTTGATTAGGTCCGTAGCACGTCTGGGGAGTTGGTTGGCTATCTCGTTTCCTATGACTCCTGAGTGACCCGGTACCCATATAATACGTACAAGACCGTGTCGTGAGAAATTGTTTTTATGCATTCCATTACACTTTTTGATGAAACTGTTTTGGATGTTATTGCATTAATAGCATAGTTATTATGCCCAGAGTTAGAGCTTAACCATCTTAGACACTCCGTTATAGCTTGAGCCTCCGCCTGTAGGATCGTGTTGTGATCTGGCAGGCGAAAAGAGATTTCAGTCTCCGGTTCTTCAATAAAAAGTCCCAGTCCCGTCTTTACCGCAAGCCAGGATCCATCTGGGTACAACAGAGGCATATGTGCTAGTGTTCCGCTGCTCCATGAGTCTCTGTCCGGTATCAGGATTTCACACAATGTGATTACTCTTATTTCGATCTGACTCAAAGTGGTTAAATGAGTATCCGATCGTAGCCTGTAGTGTATTTTCGTGCGGTGTGTTGTTCCGTTGTCGATCCACTCGTTCATGGCTTTAAGTCTTAAAGCTATCTTAAAGTCTATTTTATTATAAAAATCAAAAAATATCAGAAAATAATACATTTACGGGCACAGCGTTTATAATATATCGGCTTACAATTTGTCCGCCCGTAACCTAGCTAGCTTTTTGAGTTGTCGAACCGAATGCAGATGGGTGAACATGTTTTCGCTGTGCCATTTTATTTTCTTTTGTTAAACATTTTTTTGGCATTCTAACAATCATATCTAACATAACCAAGGTATTTTCTTTAATATATTAACTCGAGGGGGCAGCATTGAACAAGGTGATACTAATCTCGATATCAATTTCGCTGATGTACCATTTGTAGATTAATTACGCCAATGTATCATTTGTAGATTAATTTGCTCTAGAGGGCCATAAAGATTAATATAACGATTTGAGCCACGAGACTACATATTAGAAGAGTGCTTCAATAAAAATAATTTAAAATCCTTGGTTTTTTGAAGAGGAAGCAAGATTTGTAGTGTACAAGGGTTCGAATTTTATGCAAATGATCATGTTTTTTAGGATGGATATAATGGCTTAGCACGCATTTTTCTCCGGCCTTGTTAGTAACTACACGCAGAAAAATATATGTTAGAAATATGTTTGCATCCAAACATATTTATGTTTGGGACTGGTTGCAAACAAATATATGTTTGGATGCAAACATATTTTGTTTGGATCCAAACATATATTTGTTTGCAACATTTTGTAGCATATCTTTATTTTATATGTTTGGGTACTAACATATTTTTTATGTTGGAACATATTTTGTATAGTTTGAGAGAACATTTTTTTCGAAGAGCGTAACAACAGTGCTCTCTCTCTGTGTGTATGGTTCATTATGAGATGCAGAAGAGGCGAGGGGAGGGTAGTTGCACTTTGGTGGTCTGTATGCGGGCAAACGCTTGTGTTTAGTTCTATGTTGTTGCTGCTGCGAGGGGACGGGGTCGAAGAAACGCATGTGTTCTGTGCTTTGTTGTTGTGACGATTTGTTTCACAAGCAGGCCCGTTTTTGCATGTTACATATTTTTTTTTAGAATTGTACAGCCTCTCAGAAGACCAGTTCGAAAAAATTCTTCTTCAGTGTGTGTCAACACCAACATTTCAAATTGAGTTGTAGATTGGAGGTAAGAATACTGCATTTATTATTTTTTTGAATAATAAATTTACATACTTTATTTTCATATAGGTTTTGTACGATTTAATAAGATATGGTAAATATCTCAAAGGCCATAATTGACGAATGAAAGACAACCCCAACAACATTTTAATATAGATATAAAGGTTAATATATAAATTCAAATATAAATAGACATTGAAATATATATATATATATATATATATATATATTGTGTCTATTTATATTTGAAATTATATATATATATATATATAAGTTATAGATACTTATAATCATATTAATATATGTAACGCCTCAGTTGGCCCTTGAAAAATATTCTTTAATAAATCCACGCCTCAGTTGGCCCTTGCAAAATATTCTTTAATAAATCCACGCCTCAGTTGGCCCTTGAAAAATATTCTTTAATAAATCCACGCCTCAGTTGGCCCTTGAAAAATATTCTTTAATAAATCCACGCCTCAGTTGGCCCTTGAAAAATATTCTTTAATAAATCCACGCCTCAGTTGGCCCTTGAAAAATATTCTTTAATAAATCCACGAAAAATATTCTTTAATAAATCCACGCCTCAGTTGGCCCTTGAAAAATATTCTTTAATAAATCCACGCCTCAGTTCAGTTGGCCCTTGAAAAATATTCTTTAATAAATCCACGCCTCAGTTGGCCCTTGAAAAATATTCTTTAATAAATCCACGCCTCAGTTGGCCCTTGAAAAATATTCTTTAATAAATCCACGCCTCAGTTGGCCCTTGAAAAATATTCTTTAATAAATCCACGCCTCAGTTGGCCCTTGAAAAATATTCTTTAATAAATCCACGCCTCAGTTGGCCCTTGAAAAATATTCTTTAATAAATCCACGCCTCAGTTGGCCATTGAAAAATATTCCCTTGAAAAATATTCTTTAATAAATCCACGCCTCAGTTGGCCCTTGAAAAATATTCTTTAATAAATCCACGCCTCAGTTGGCCCTTGAAAAATATTCTTTAATAAATCCACGCCTCAGTTGGCCCTTGAAAAATATTAGGGCTGGGTTTTTGAAAATTCGTACTAGAAAGTGCTAACAAGTACTAAATGTGAAACCATTTGTATTTGGCGAACCGGTGGAGGTAGAACTCTGAAATTTGGTTTGGTGGTCGTTGATGGAGTGCAGGATAGATGTAACAAAGGATTTTTGGAAATTCGAACTATAACTATCCAAAAATGTACTAAATTTGGTACTATTCTGTAGCAAATTGAAATTTGGAGTGTGAATTATGGTTTAGAAGTAGGGTCCATTTAAGGTTATGGTTTTGAAAGCTTGTACTCATGTGCACGAAAAGTACTATATGGTACTATATTTGGTACAAATTTAATTTGGAGATACAAATCGAGCTGGAATTCTGGGATTTGAAATTAAAAGTAACATCGAAGTGTAGGATTGGGATATGAACGTAGTTTTGGAAAGTTGTTAATTGTGTATACGAAAAGTACTAAATCGTACTATAATCGGTACAGTTTGGATTTGGGTGAACCGATAGAGCGGGAACAATGAAATTTGAAGTTAGGATCACTGTACGGGTGTGGGATTGGGGTCAGGATTCAGTTTAAGAAAATAATACTTATGGGTACTAAGTGGTACTAAATTTTGTACAATTTAAATTTTAGGTGAACCAATAAAGCTAGAATCATGAAATTTGGAGACAGGATTATTGTTGAGGTGTAAGATTGAGATATGTAGGAAGTTTTAGAAATTAGTACTTATGTTTACTAAATTTGGTACAATTTGAATTGTGAGTCAACCGATAGAGTTGGAATCCTGAAACTTGGATTTGGGATCACTGTGGGGGTGTAGGGTTGGGGTATGTAGGAAGTTTTAGAATTTTGTACTAAGTATACTAAATTCCGTAGAATTTAAATTGTGGGTGGAGCGATAGAGTTGGAATCCTGAAATTTTGATTTATGATCACTGTGGAGGTGTAGGAAGGTTTGGAAATTGGTACTATTATGTACTAAATTTAGTACGATTTGATTTGTGGGTGAACCGAAAGAGTTGGAATCTTGAAATTATAGTTGGAATCTTGAAAAATGTACTAAATTTGGTACTATTCTGTAGCAAATTGAAATTTGGAGTGTGAATTATGGTTTAGAAGTAGGGTCCATTTAAGGTTATGGTTTTGAAAGCTTGTACTCATGTGCACGAAAAGTACTATATGGTACTATATTTGGTACAAATTTAATTTGGAGATACAAATCGAGCTGGAATTCTGGGATTTGAAATTAAAAGTAACATCGAAGTGTAGGATTGGGATATGAACGTAGTTTTGGAAAGTTGTTAATTGTGTATACGAAAAGTACTAAATCGTACTATAATCGGTACAGTTTGGATTTGGGTGAACCGATAGAGCGGGAACAATGAAATTTGAAGTTAGGATCACTGTACGGGTGTGGGATTGGGGTCAGGATTCAGTTTAAGAAAATAATACTTATGGGTACTAAGTGGTACTAAATTTTGTACAATTTAAATTTTAGGTGAACCAATAAAGCTAGAATCATGAAATTTGGAGACAGGATTATTGTTGAGGTGTAAGATTGAGATATGTAGGAAGTTTTAGAAATTAGTACTTATGTTTACTAAATTTGGTACAATTTGAATTGTGAGTCAACCGATAGAGTTGGAATCCTGAAACTTGGATTTGGGATCACTGTGGGGGTGTAGGGTTGGGGTATGTAGGAAGTTTTAGAATTTTGTACTAAGTATACTAAATTCTGTAGAATTTAAATTGTGGGTGGAGCGATAGAGTTGGAATCCTGAAATTTTGATTTATGATCACTGTGGAGGTGTAGGAAGGTTTGGAAATTGGTACTATTATGTACTAAATTTAGTACGATTTGATTTGTGGGTGAACCGAAAGAGTTGGAATCTTGAAATTATAATTTAAAATTTGTGTACTAAATTTTGTGCAATTTAAATTTTTGGTGAACCAATACAGCTGGAATCCTGAAATTTGGAGTTAGGGTTACAGTTTGGGGTATAGGATTTGGATATGTAGAAAGGTTTGGAAATTTGTACTAATGTGTTCAAAATAGTACCAAATGTGGATTTGAGTAAGCCGATAGAGCTAGAATCTTGAAATTTGAAGATAGGATCACTGTCGGGGTGTAGGATTGGGCTATATAGAAAGTTTTGGACATTCGTACTAATGTTTACTAAATGGTACCAAATGGTGGTTAGGATCACTGTTAGGGGGTTCGAATGGGGTATGTAGGAAGGAAATGTCTACTAAATGACACTAGATTTGGCGCAGTTTGGATTAAAAGATAACCGATAGAGCTGAAATCTTGAAATTGAGTAATAAGATTTTGGGTGAACCGATGGGTTAAGCTATATTTGAAATTTGGAATACTGTACTTTTGTATAGAGCTAGATTTCATTTGGGGTCAGAATTTGTGTGTAGGGTTGAGTACTATAAGAGAACATTGGTACTAAACGGTTCTAAAGGAATTAATATTGATTGGTATTGGGTTTTAAATACTTCCCACATTCGCTAACGAAGTAGCGGGTATATGCTAGTATAGAAATAAAGATATATCGACTGTCTATTGGGGAAGTATAGAGATTGAAGTTCAATCCTGGTTTGTTAAACGACTTACACACTCTACCTGCTTACTACCAATATCCAAAACAAACGAATAAATGTTCGTAGTAAACCCATTATCCACCCTCCTATCCGAATATTAAATTTAAACATTTATGGTTCAGTTTACTTCATATTTGATAAATTAGGTTTTATTAAAAAAATCATTTAAATTAAAAAAATAGCTTACTTGAAAAATTCATAATATTAAATTAAAAGAACAAAATACATGAAATGTAATTAAATTTAATCTAGTTTTAAATAAATTTAGTAACTTGTAGTAATAAAAAATCTAATAGTTTGCCTTAAATTCACGCAACTATCAACAATAAACCGCACACCGTCATGAAACATTTTCTCAACGTTGCAAAATTCATAATATTAGGTTCAGAAAAGGGAATATAAAAATTAAATTAAAAGAACAAAATATTTGAATTTTATTTAGTTGTAAACAAATTTAGTCAATTGTTATAATAGTAATAAAAATCTAATATTTTGCCTTAATTTCATGCAACTATCCACAATAAACAACACACCGTTGCTATATACATGGGAAATTACAAAATTCTTTTAAAATCCAATTTTAAAATTTAAAAATTTTCTCCCTTAGCACATTCATGATTTTTGGTACATAGGTTAAGAAAAATATGCTGATTCGAAATTTGTTTGCGTTCACAAATTCAGATGCTGCGCACAAAAGTTATAGCGATTTTAAATGTTGTATTTCAAATTAAAATTAAATGAATTCCTATTTGTTGTAATTCGCAATTTCTTCACATATGGTTAAACACATTTGTTTTCTTTGCATAGTTGTCAAATCACATTGAATTACGGTTAAATTGCCGCGAAAAACAACTGGAAGCATGACGATTTTTTTAGTATGGTAAAGGGAATACGGGTTTGCCTTAATCTTCTAAAATATGCGACGCTTTCTTCTTAAAATTCTTTTAGAGGATTGTTAAATATCGGTATATTCATCTGATAACAGTTTCGACTGCAAAAATGCAATTACTATACATACAAATTATCAATATTAAAAAGCACGCAATTCGCGTATTCGTTGAAATCAGTGGCTGCGCATCCGGTTTTCGTATAAACTGAATCAATCTCTTCCAATAATTATGAATTCTTCGATGTTTCATTTAACGGCCAAAGGGTGCCGCTCGATGCACAAAACCTAAAAATGACGCAACGTGCATAAGATTTTTATGTGCATTAGATTTCAGCAATCGCTAGTGAAAATACTGAAAAGTACCCCAATTTTAAAAGGATTGGTTAAAAACCGCGGCTGTGCCGCCACAATCCATTTTGGATTAAATACACATATTATGAGCGTATCGATGTATTTTCGACCTATTTTCACACAGATTCGCCAATATGATAATATAAACATGAATGTATGTAAAATCGATTCGAAGGAAAACACGATTATATACGCGAAATAGTCAAAATCAGATTCGGCACGGAAAAAAATAAAATCACGCGGGTTCAAGGGCATTTGTGTGGACCTTCTTAAATGTAGACTCAAAAAGCAGGTTTTTTATAAAAATGTACACACTAAATTTTCGTCTTTGGAATCTAATTGCAAAGATGCTACCGTGAGCACATTCATGAGATATACGCTAAACGAAGCAAAATCACGAGTTCTACAATCCTATAATCAGTTTAGTCCATTATCTGGTTGCGCGTCCTGATTATTAGAACCATTAGAACCATGTTGTCCATGGGGTATTCTGCAACTTAGTCTGATCACTTGTGCGTGCGTTGTGTAGTTTAGCCACAAATCAGGAAAGAACACAAAAAAACTAGTTGGCTTCAACACATTTTTTTACATTACCACCATCACAGGTTCCACCAAAGTTATTATTTATTACCAGGAACACTTCATTTTATAGAAATGAATTTAAATTATATCCAATATGTTCATATTTCGCGAGTTATAAGCTTGCAAACCTCAGTTTCAATGTAGGAAAGTGAATATTTCGATGAGTTACAAACGGAATGACAAAATTAATATAATATACAAAATTAATATCTTCTTCCCCGCCACTATTTCATAACAGAAGCTTTTCAAAATGCTCCTTCCAGATCCTCAACATGCTGTATATATCTGTCACCAGGTTTCCTTTTTCATCTCTACAGGAGGATGTGCATGCACCAAAACCTTCGGTTTGGTGCTATACTCGTTGGTAAAATATCCGGACTTCATTCTGACTCTTGTACATCTCGATTTGCTCACGTTCACGTTTTCTTGTTCGTTCTTCTTTTTCTGAAAACACGTTTCTCCTCTCTCCTTTTCTCCCGATAATTCTCCATCGTACTATGTGTTGCTACTCCCTGCATTGTTGTCCTACACGCTGCGTTTTTCACATCAGTAACATTAACTCCGCACCAACGCACCAAGGGTTTCTTGGTGGTGGTTTTTGGTACCAAAGTGTTGCTTTTGCTGCAGTTTGTAGGGAGTGGGCAATTTTTGTGCCATTGTACTTCTATACTATTATCGGGACAAGAACTGCATTCCTCAAGCAGATGAGTAAGTTGAGCGGAGTATGCCTCGGCTACCTGTTGTGTTTGCAGCTTTTATACGTCGAGTTTCCGTTTTGTGTTAGTTCGCAACTTTGCTGCAACATTAAGACAAGTGCGAACCTTGGCTGCTACAATGTAGTGGTCCGAATCGACATTCGCTTCGTGGATCGATCGAACGTCTCATACACTGGATGAATGCCTTCCGTTTATCACAACATGATCAATTTGATTTCTCGTTGCTTGATCAGGGGAAATCCATGTGGTCTTGTGTATATCGAGATGTTTGAATCTGGCGCTGCTAACTATCATGTTTTTTGCGCGAAGTCAATCAAACTCATGCCGTTGTCGAATGTTTCTGCATGAAAGCTAAATTTTCCGACGATGGGGCCAAAAATATTTTCCCTTCCGATTTTTGCATTAAAATCTCGTAGCACAATTTTAATGTCATGGCCAGGGCAGCGATCTTATGCTTTTTCTAGGCGCTCGTAAAATATGTCTTTGGTCTGTTCATCTTTGTCTTCGGTCGTAGGATGGGCGCAAATAAGATTGATGTAGAAGAACTTCGCTTTTGTGCGGATTATAGCAATTCGTTCATCTACTGTAGTGAATCTGGAGACGAGTATTTTTTTCTCCTGTTAACCATAAATCCGCAGCCAAATTCATGTCTCGTTTCATGGCAGCTATAATACAGGGCGTAATCGTCTGATTTACTTACACCTGTCCCTTTCCATCGCATTTCCTGTAAAGCAATAATATTGGCTTTGTACTTCCTTAGTACATCCGCCAAAGCGAGAACTGCGCCTGTTCTGTACAACCTGCGCACATTCCTAGTGCAGATTTGCAGATCGTGGTCCTTTATACGTTTGCGGGGGGTCGTGAACACAAGGGGGTTTGGTTTTCTTTTTCTTTGCTTTTTTATAGTAGGAGGGGTTTTCCGAGTGTGGCAAGTAACTTGACGCCTCAACCAATTTTTATAGTTCTTATGGGTGAACACGCGGCACATATCAAGTCACTATTTCAACGGGTGATGAAAATAGCTACGTGACACCGCGGGGAGGTCAGTGTTCACAATTGAGATTAAAGAGGGACAAAGATAAGTCTGGGCTTCGCCATGTTAAAGACAGTCAGAGTCGTTGCTTGGTATCTATCATCCCCTACGCCACCCAGTATTTGCATTGATATAAAATTTTGGCCGCATATGTCAAGTGGTTTATATCCAATTTTTAGGTAAATATTGAAAATAAGGGTACCCTTGTATGAGGGCTACACGAAAACGTGGACCTACATCCATAAATTTTTGCATGGATATTTGGTACTCATAGAGAACTCTCTGTGCCAAATGTCATCCAATTTTATCGTAAAATGTATCTAATAAGCAAAAAATACCTTAAATCGGGATGTATCGTAATATGGGGGATGCAGTAAACTACGAATAAGTGAAACACAAAAAAAACAGAAAATGAAACACGCATCAAGGCAAAAATCGCATAAATGCAACATTGTTTCAAGCCTAAAAGTACACTTTAGTACCTCTTTGTGTACATAAATGCACATCTCTAATTTTTTTATCTCTTTTCAACCTACTAGAAAGGAACAAGAAAAGAATATGAATTCAGCTGAATTCATTTAAGAAAAAAATTCAATATTTTTATATTTTGTAAGTACTTTATTATTTTTTGTTTACTTTTAATATTATAATGTCTTGTGTATTTAACAGACAATCGTGGCCTCAAAAATCACATTAGGTGTAAAAGAAAATATACAACTAATTGATTTTTTTAACAACGGATCCAGTCGGCAGGCGCTTGCTTAAAAGTTTATGTTCAGTATTTCTACAGTTTTCGCATTAAGGATCAGTCAAGAAAACATCACCGTAAACTTTTTAGACCAGATCAATATGAGCAGATTAACAAGGCCAGTACATTATGGTTTAAGGATGTAGGTCTAAAAATGCGGCGATCAGAGGCTAAACAATGATCTTTCAATGAACGTAAATGGCTTTGCACAAACCGCTGCAGAAAAATCAAAACATTGCTGGAGCTGCTGAAGGAAGTCAACCCTCCCAAATATAATTAATGGCATGCCTTCTGATCAAGTTTATAATGCCGATGAGGCATTGCCTACAGGAACATTTGCTTCAAAAGGCGATGGAGCCTCCCAAATATAATTAATGACATGCCTTCTGATCAAGTTTATAATGCCGATGAGGCATTGCCTACAGGAACATTTGCTTCAAAAGGCGATGGAGCCTCCCAAATATAATTAATGACATGCCTTCTGATCAAGTTTATAATGCCGATGAGGCATTGCCTACAGGAACATTTGCTTCAAAAGGCGATGGAGTTTTCTGTGGAAAATGTCAAAACTAAGAATAGCATTACTATTTTTGTGCAATAGTGATGGGTCCGACAAGAGCGTTTATGCCATTGGAAAAGCAAAACAGCCACAGTGTTTCAGAGGAAAGGTACTGTTTAGGCGAGGGACTTGCTCAACTCCTCGCCAATGATGATGGAGGGGGTGTGCAAATAATTAACTCAAGGGAGCGGGGGGATGACGACAACGAGAGCTCCCAAGCAGTTAATGGTGATACGCGCGTGTTGGAGTAAATATAGAAAAGATAAGAAAGAGAGTTCAAGAAATAAAACCACAAGAGTTATTAGTTAATATTCTAATTCATTGGATTTATTGGAGATTCTTTCTTTTCTTTAACAAACAAATAAATTACCTTTGTAATTTGGTGTGGTGGCGTCAGAGGCCTGTTAGTGCTAACACGTAGATGTTAGCTCGACAAAAGATAGTTAGCAAGTGAACGCGTGGATCGCAGAGGATCGTTGGATCTTTGCATTCGTACAGCTACAACTACATACGCATATTCCAGTGAGAGAGTGTCTAGCAAGGGGAGCAAACCAACAACAACCGTTGCCCTTTGGTATATACGCTCTGCGGTGTCCGCAGAGGGAACATGCAGAGGCAATACCCGATCTGTCAATCAGCATCCGTGATCGACTGAGCTCAGGAAGTTGTAGGCCAATGTATAAAACTTAAACATTCCGCCCCCCTTGCTACGACCGACTAGTTAGCAATAAAAATGGAATATGGGTTAGTTAAATCTTTGAAATGAACGTAAATTCAGATTTCAAGTGAGCTGTTCAATGTTACTAGTTTAGTATGCGATATGTTTAGTAAATAAGCGATATATTACGACAAAACGATATTACTATTTACTTAAATGGTCGATTTCAATTTCGGTGTGATATTAGGTGCTAGTGAGGCGAGGAAGCGAACCTGTGAGTAGGTACCCGAAAATAGACTTTTGGGCCAACAACGAATCAAGAACAATTTTTGGTGGTTCAGCTTCCAATACTTGGGGGTACAGATCAGCGCCAAGTAGCAGATCTATTGGGCTGCCGTCAAAAGTATCAGCTAAATCTAAAGGAATTTTAGATTTCAATTTTGACATATTTGGAGGTGAGAACAAGTCCCCCTTAACATTAGGCCGGACTAATGCCTTTGCTTCAACAATTCTAGACGAATTCTTAGGGGACGACAATGTAAGAGAACACATTTCTGTTGGTGGGGAGGATTTTGAAACTTTTTTCGAATTACCCGAAATGCCAAGTGCATTTTTGAGTTTTTTACTAACAACAGATACCTAAGAAGATGGATCGATAATGGCTCGAGCAGGATGCGTTTTCCCATTATGAACAATATTAACCACAGCCGTTCCCAAGATTACATTACTATCTTGGGCGGTAATAGGTATCGGTGGTTGAGCAACTTTTTTATCCGAAGACGGGTGGTGCGATTTAAATGCTCGACTTTTGACGTTGGTAAAAGCCGGAGGAGAATTGGAAGAAACGACTAGATTTGTCACGAGCCTCACCGGTGGTCTTCTGTACTAGATGACAGAGACGTTCAATATCCGATAAACGACAATTGTTTATAAAAAGGGTGGTGAAGAGATCCCGGAAAGTGGGCCAAGATATGAAATCCCCAGCAAAAACGTCAATGTCGATAGGTGGGACAACAAAACTATGATTATCGACAGGTGGGCAAGTGTAGCTATTGGAGGCGGAAGAAGATTGAACTTCAGGAGCAACGAGAGATGTGGTGGACTGCACAGAAACCGAATCGACGGATTTCCTCGAGGGCAAACCGGAAGGTGAAATATTTAATTGTGCACTAGGTGAAATGGAGTCATTGCAGTCTGGTGGAGGTGGGGAAATTAAAGAAGCTATAACAGGAGAAGAAATTTCTAGAGCTGGAGATTGAAGCCGATCAAGATGGCGGTTAATGGTGGATATACACCAAGTATATGCAATAAATGAAGCGTTGTACTTTTCCTCAACGACATCAATTTTATCATCCTGTGCAGTCTCAGATGTCGCCAGGAAGGTTTTGCACTCATCATAAGTGCATTGGACTTTATTCCACAACCTTCGAATTTCTGAACTACGAATTTCGAGGTAGTAGGTAGAATACGTACATTCTTTTACATTTTCAAACGACGCTACACTTTTCAAAACAATTTCAGTAGCTCTAATAAAACGAGTGAGAGGATTTATCGACATTTTTTTACTGATATGTGAAAACGCCCAAATTGAAATTTCTCAATTGAAGAATAAACAACAATTAATTGAATAAAAAATCCCCAAATTCAACAAAGTATAGCAATCTTTGTTGAATTTGGGGATTTTTTTATTTAATTAACCAACCAAAAAATGCAAATTATAACAAAACCTCCAATAATATTAACAAAAATAACTATAATCTCTAGTGTTAAAGTAGCACAAAGGTAGGGAAAATTAGAAGAAACTTCCCCTAGGTGACAAAACTACTTTAATGCGACCACAAAATGCAATTATTTGTTCCAAATGTTCAACGAAAATTCCTCAAACTTTGCAAATTCTACCAATGGTAGGGTGTATTTGAGGCGGTGAATGCCAAATGTAGGGTGCAGGTGTCCAAAATTTCAAAAAACTCAACAAGGACTACTCAAATCTTCAAAAATAATGAGTAAAGACAGCCAAAACAATGAATAAATATTCCAAAAATTAATACTTTTACTCTAGTATTATTTGCTCTTATAGAGTGCAATAGCTGCCGACTGTAGGGCGCAAATGTCAAAAAATATTAAATACCCTACCAATAATCAGAAATTATTTCGAAAAGATTCAAAAAATAATTTTAATATTAATTTTTGCAAATTCACAATTTTTGTCGCTTGGTACCACTGTGCTGTAGTGTGGTGAATAACGAATATCACACAAAACAGAATAAAACACAAGCGACGCTAACAGAGAAATGTCTATGCGTAAGCAGCTACGCACCCACACAACACACGACGCGACAAACGATCCAACAGTGAGAGTTGGTGCCGACAACAATTGTTGGTATATTTTCTATTATACCAAGGTGACTCTAGAAAAAGGCGCGTGGAATGCACGTGTGTTGTTATTGCACTATGACAGTGCAAATTATTAAGTGAGAATCGATCAATACAGCCGAACAACAATAACAACGAGGTATGTTTGGTTGGTGGTGGAGTAAGCGACAAATTAACCAAACAACAAGACTGTGGGCTGTTGGGTGATTGTTGTTATTGTATATTTGGTAATGCAAATTTAGAGTAAAAGAATAACAACATCAAATTGGCGAATAATGCAGCAACAAATAAAATAGGAAGGAGGAAAAATAGGAAGAGAAGAGTTTTGTATGTTGTTATTGCTAATATTACAAATTAATTTCTCTGATTGTTAGAAGAAACGAGGGGGCTAACAACGTGATGAATTCGTTTGGTTGGTGAGATTTTAAACAAAAAATAAACAAACGACCAAAGTGTGTTCTCGACAAATTATGGTTGTGTCGTTATTACAATTTATACAAAGGAAAGAAGAAGTGGTCGTAAGAGATTTTTTATATTTTAACAACCAAGAGATTGGAAACAACGTGTATTGTTAGTGCAAATATCACTGCGAATTCTCTCTAAAGGGCTCAACCGTATAAATGAGAAAGCTATAATTTTACAAACAAGTGATAATAACAACAACACCGAATGCTTTTGTATGACCAACGCGACGTAGGGTGATCAGTACAAACAAACGAAATGTAAAGTTCGTAACAACGAAAGTATATGCAATACAATAGTATGTGCAACGATTAAAGTGGACTGTATGGTTTAGCAATAACACACGCGTAGGGTGATTGAATATCGACTTATGCTCAATAAAAAAACGAAAGCTCCCAAGCAGTTAATGGTGATACGCGCGTGTTGGAGTAAATATAGAAAAGATAAGAAAGAGAGTTCAAGAAATAAAACCACAAGAGTTATTAGTTAATATTCTAATTCATTGGATTTATTGGAGATTCTTTCTTTTCTTTAACAAACAAATAAATTACCTTTGTAATTTGGTGTGGTGGCGTCAGAGGCCTGTTAGTGCTAACACGTAGATGTTAGCTCGACAAAAGTTAGTTAGCAAGTGAACGCAGAGGTTCACGTGGGTCGCAGAGGATCGTTGGATCTTTGCATTTGTACAGCTACAAGGTTAGCAAACCAACAACAACCGTTGCCCTTTGTTATATACGCTCTGCGATGTCCGCAGAGGGAACATGCAGAGGCAATACCCGAGCTGTCAATCAGCATCCGTGATCGACTGAGCTCAGGAAGTTGTAGGCCAATGTATCAAACTTAAACAGGTACCAATCCCATATTACACCAACAACAATGCTTGGATGACTAGTTCAATATGGGCTGAAATTTTAACCTATTTCGATAAAAGTTTAAATAAGGACATTACACTCATTGTTGATATAAAGTGCAGTCGAATTCGGATAAGCGAACACCGGTTTATCGAAAAAATCGGTTTATTGAAACTAAAATGTATAAACTAATATTTCGAATGAATTTTCAAACACTTTACTTCGCTTTACAGAAAAATCGGTTAATGGAAAACCGGTGTAAGAGAAAGCCTCTTTTATTGCAAAAACACAAATGTATATGGAAAAAAAATTATAATTTTTGTAAAGGCGACGAAATGTATTAAAAATTTTAATGTGCAACCCCTAAAATTATGTTGCACATATTTTCTACCATACAAGCAAAATGTCTACGAAAAAGAAGTTCTTACTGAATTATTTATTGATTTCAAGATTTTTCAGATATTGATTGAAAACTTCGTTTAAGCGTAACGAGTTTCGCTTATCCGAAGTTCTTTTAATTGAAAATCCTGCATAAGAGAAAAACATTACTGAATAATTCTAATAATCAGGATTTTGAAACTATTGAGGTACCTCCAAAATCTGAAGAAATGTACGCCCTTCGTGTAGAGTGTGATGATAATTTAGAATGTGGTAGTGCTCCTACAGAAAACGATATTTTAAATTCAATTTGTTAGGAAAACGAAGCAGTCAATCCAAAAACTAATAATGAACAAGATGAGGAAGGAGGAAGATTTCAGCTGTTTAGAAAATCCTTGCCCCAATCGCACAGAGGCTATTAAAGCGTATCACGCTCTGAAGAGCTACATTGAAGCCAACAGAAAAAACAAAAGAAAATTTCAGATTTTTTCACTACAAAGACTTTATTTGAATCTGAATTAAACCGATTAATTATCGCTGTCGAACTATTGAAACTTCTTTTTATGTGATCTCCAGAACTGTGTAAAAATTAAATTACAGGTCTGGTACTGAAGTGGTTTTTATAGAAAGAACATTATTTTTTATTTTTTTCTGAAAATGATTTTTAAGAATTGTTATAAAAGATTCATTAAATGCAATATGGTTGTACTTATGCAATGTTTGTTTAAATGCAGTTGTGCACTTCTTCGAAGTTTGTGTAAATGCAAAAACCGCTTAAGTGCACAAAAAACGTATTACATTTACTGTATATCAAAAATTGGAGCCAGAGACCCCATTTCCCATCCCAGTATTTGTATTGATATAAAAACCAGCTAAGTCAAATTTTGGCCGCCTCTGTCAAGTGGTTCACCAGTTAATGAGTTTATACCCAATGTGTGGGGACTACCAAAAAAAACCTGGACCTACATCTATAAATTTTTGCATGGATATGTGGTATCCATAGAGAACTCTCTATTCCAAATTGCATAGAGAACTCTCTATTCCAAATTGCAGCCAATTTGATTGTAAAAGATGCCTTAAAGTTAAAAATACCTTAAATCGGGATGTACGTTTATATGAGGGCTATATTAAAAAGTTGTACCCAGGGACCAAATTTCCATACCAATATTCGCTTTGACATTAAAACATGTGAGCCAAATTTTGGCCGCCTATGTCAAATTGTTCGCCAGTTAATGAGTTTATACCCAATTTTTGGGTAAATACGCGAGTATTTACTTTAAAGTATTGTAAAACTATCAATTCTAAATCGATTTGGTTACCGATTCAATATAGTAAATACCAAAATAAATTTGATATTTACCCACTGCCCATCTCTACGCATCGCATATATATTTTTATTCCACTGTCATTAAAAGAATGTTCAAACATTTCCCGCTTAAACTGCAGTTAATATAGTAAAAAAGTACATAATAGGATAACACTTAAGCCAGTGAGATACCTGTTTAGCGCTTTAGAAGGGAAATTGAATTGGAAGAAAAACATAACAAGATTAGAGTCTTTATACTTCTGGGAAATCTGTGTTCGTAGTTCAGTCATTCACACTTTTCCCAAGAATTGTATACGAAGTCTTGCAAAGGCTGGGCAGTTACATTGGAAATGTTACCTCGTTTCGCTGTCTTCTCCACACGACATACAACATTTGTGTTTATTCTTCTTTTTGTTATGTCCGCTTAGGTCGAGTACTCGCCTTACGTTGGTTATTTACATGGGAGGAATAATTTTTCTTTATTCCTTTTGTCTTATTATATCCGTTTAGGTTGCGTAGTTACACTACGTTGGTCTTAACTAGATTGTTTGTCATAGGGTGTTGCCAAATAAATATGTAAGGAAGTACTGTTGCGTGTTTATGTTGTGTATAGGCTGTTATATCGGCACATTAAATAACTTAAAATAAAATTCTTATTTATTGTTTTACTTTTCATTATAAGCATGACGTTCGCTGCTCTACTAAACTTCGTAGAACGGCGCACAAATCGACAAAAAGGACGATTTAGACATTAGTGAAAGGAGAGCAAATTAGAAAAATTACGGCAATCGACCACAAGTCGATGCAGCATTTAAAAATTTCGGAAATTGCTACGGGAGACTGTCTGCATTTGGCAGAGAGTTAAATATATTCGAATACAATGGCAACAAAAAATATACAAATTTCAAATTTAATAGCATAACGTTGAATTAATCACATGAGCAATCGGCTAAATCTTTTTTGGTTCCTGAAAAATGTTGCCTTCAATAGTTTATCATCCGGGATATCGTTCACAATTTGACATTGCCACAAATAGATGTCGAACGCTTGTCCTATATGCGGCATAAGACAAGTGGAATACGAGAGTGTTCGAATTTCCGCAAATCGCCAATTGTCGTGTGGTTTAAACGAGATTCGACGCGGCAGTAATAGCAGCATATCGCCAATGTTGACATAAAAGGTAGCAACAGATAAATCGAATCCGATTCTTGTTTTTGGTCGTCAACAGCGTTTAGCTTTAACATATCTTTCCTCGTGGATACATTTAGACAGCTTTTTTTCTAAATGGATAAAAAACACTGTCCTGTCTGGAAAGATACTGGGGCACATTCATTGCTTTTAATACATCGAAATTGTTGAATATTACTTGCTGTATTCAACAATTTCGATTTATTAAAAGTCTAATTCAAAATGTTTATCCTCACCCCCAATTCGCAAATCTTGTTCTCTCTGTCTTGATATGAGGTTCATCGCCTTCATTTTTGTCGAAAATTTAATACAGGGGAAAAGCAAATAGATTTGCATTAGTAAAGCGTCAAGATCGGTATATATATTGCTTGTCTAAGTGACACAAAATATTAAATTGCAAGTAATTTTCGAAATGTGGCGGGAGTTTTTAAACCCGGATAATTCGATTCTGGTTGTGAATCCAGAAGCTTCGTCAGGCTCATCAAAATCGTTGTTAGTAGCTTCAGCCTCTGCATTTGTCCGTCCAGTACACCAGTGTGAATTCAAAATCGAAAATTGGATATTAGTCTTCCGAAATCGTGGCACAAAATGTTGAAGAAGAACTTAATGCTGAGGTATCTCATTTTCCCAGCCATCGATTTAATCGATATAATTTCGGGAAAATAATAGCGCGGTTGAAGTCCCAATCTGTAACTGTTCATTTGTGGCTTCTTACTGATGTAAAGTTAATAATAACTATATTAAAGTCCGAACCTGTAACTAAAGGTTCATTTGTGGCTTTATTCTACAATATATCTCACCCTGTGCATCACTGAAACCTAATGAGTGATGCACAGGGTGAGATTATGACAATTTGTGAATGGATGTGTGAGACTAATAAAAGTGGTATAAAAGCGCTTAATGATGATTATTACAAAAAAAAAAAAATAATAATAAAAATACGGACTAATTACCACGATGGTTAGCAGTACTATTTAGCGCATGTAAAATGTTTGCATTCAAACCCATGGAACGGACATTCAATACATTTAAAAGAGCAAAGTAACCAAAAATACGATTAAATATAAAGGGGAGATTAGTGTTACCAATTTAACAAATTATATTTATTTTGAAAATGTAATATTTTCGAATCCTCAAAATAAAATTAAAAAATATAAATGAAAATCTATCAAACTTATTTTCTATCGCTTCCACATCTTTCCTATAATTGAGCCATTGCCACTTATATGTGTAATATGTACGAAAATTCTGGGAATTGAGAGTTATTGAATACGGGAGGACATTTAATAAAGAACAATTTCGAGTTGTATGCGTTCCAAGTTTCCTGTTGGGTAATTTTTTAAAACATAGTTTGTCATATTCATATTGACATTAGTATTGCGTTGGAATCAAATCAGCTAGGTTTTGCTGCTACCTTTTATAATTGTACCATGGTATTACTACAAAAAATGTTTTTGTCAGTGAGCGAAGCAGTATAGTTGGTCGGGGCTATTCATATGATACACTACGCAACTACCTTAAATTTTTCTGCAAAACTTATTGCCATGTTGTTAAAAAATTCTGCGAGATATCCACCTCCGGCGGATCAAAATATAAGAAGTAAATACGATGTTAAGTTCAGACCGGCCGAACTTTTCATAACCTCCATCGTCATCATGATGACAAAATATCTAAAATTATTAAATAGTACTGCTCACCATCGTGGTAATTAGTCCTTTTTTATAATAAAGCTGGGAAGACGCTGCCTGGTTCCTTTTGCTCTTCAAGGCATCCCGTACCATTTGTATTTGTCGTGTTCTGACTCGGAATTTAAGCTTGATTCACCGCCTTTCTCGGAAGATTTGGTCTAAAGTTCAGCTCAACTCACACGGATTCATACGCTATGTGGTACGCATCATTTAGCGCTTTTATACCACTTTTATTAGTCTCACACATTCATTCACAAATTGTCATCCTCTCACTGATTAGGTTTCCGAAGAGCAGACCAACACCAATCCCACAAAAAGAAAAAATATGTTCCCGTCGGCAGATAGCAAGAGAGGGCTAAGCTTATCCGAAGTCAAAGGAGACTATCAAATTCCTTCTACTGATGGTGGCGGTGCCGGAGACGAGCGCTGCACCCAAATCTTCCGTGAATAAGAAAAGCAAGAAAATGACAACATTTGCCTAGCATCAGTCTACTTTTAGTCCGACTCGGCGATACTACCACAAAGGGCGGTGCTGCAGCAACTGCACTATGGTCCCAAGTATAAGGTTCTTTGACCATAAGTCAAATTTTTGAAATTCATAAATTTTGTTTTTGTTATTGAAATTTGAATTTGTCGAATTTGAATTTACAATTCCACGAGATGTTTTATGTTGCTTACGTGAGGCCCACAAACAAAATATATTATATAAAAATGGAAATAAAGAACGCGGGTGTTGGTTAGTATATTAATTTTGTAAAAGAAATATTTAAAAATAGCAATGCTATAGAAAACAAAACAAGTATTCCCAAAAGTCTTAAAACATTTGGAATGGTTTGTTTAGCAAAATGGTATAAATCAAAATAACTTCAAGTTGACTAGTCGTGAACTCGTTACAGAATTCAGCCGTTCTTATGTCCTCCATAGAAATTTCGGGATATAAGCGTATTATGGGGAATTTGCGTAAGTTTTCCAGCCAAAAAATTAGATCTAACTTGAAGTTTCGGATTCTCATTGTGTGTCAAATCTTCCAACCGAAGATTCAAATTATAGGTCCACGTGTTGATTTGGTTTCCACTCTGTGGTATCTGTTCATATTCGGTATATTGATAGGTTTAGCTGCATGTGGAGGCTGAAAAAAATAATCAAAACAAATATTGAATATAGGCCCACGTTTAAATATATACATCATATAAATATTCCGCCACATTGTCAGTGGCCGAAGTGGCTATAATTTGGCAATAATAAAAATAAATCAATTTCATATATGCTATAATTGCAATCGTTAATATAATTTTTCGCCTTGTTATTCGATTGCAGAATGCTCATACATCAGCATAAGCAAGGTACGGAAAACAGATTGGAGTTGTCAAAGATGTAAAACAGCAAAGAAGAATAAACAAAACACTTGTGCTTATCTGAGTTGATTACGTTTGTCTGTGGCTTGTTGAAATTCTCTGATCCAACCAGGGAAGACACATACAATTAAACAAGGACTTGTATTGATCAACACTTCATAAGATGGGGTAGAAAACTAAAAATGGCGATAGTTGCCACAACTTCTGATCACTAATCTATATATATTTCAGTCGACTACACAAAGTGGCTTACGTTTGTCAGGGGCTTACGTTTGTCTGTGGCTTGTTGAAATTCTCCGATCCAAAGGTTTTCAATGTATGGTAAACACGCCAACCAGGGAAGACACATACAATTAAACAAGGACTTGTATTGATCAACTCTTCATAAGAGGAAAATCATCTATTTTAACGGGCAGTCATCTATAAAATGTATGTCCTCTATCTCTATAATCTGTCATCTTTGTCATCTATATTGTTAAAACTTTGGTCAAATTTTTTTTATTTTTTGTTACTTAAAACATATGCTATTGTGTTTGACAAGTCGTATTGAAAATTTCGTTTCGTGTATGTTCTGTTTAAACTTTTATTGATCTATATCATGATGCAATAATAAGGTGATGTATCAAAACAAAGACCTTTGTTTTTGTCTCGCCCATCTGTCAAAAATTTCCTTATAATATTTCACATGGTTGGCAACACTGCAAATCGAATTCAAGTAGAAATTACCCACTTTGACAGTTAATCGAGACATCAGCTGCGCTAAATGGACTACCTATTCATTGTGCCATGATCTATATAAATTGGGTAACACTTATCTTCTTTTTGGTAAATTGATAACCACCGGGTTGTTACACTATGTTGAATGATAAATCATTAAAGAAGAATAAACTGTCGAGTTTATTTTCTTGTGTTTATGTTTGGATTTATTTTGTATTATATATTCTAGTTATATTATATATATATACTAGTTGGTAAATATCTTTTGAAAAGTAGGAGAGTAAATTAAAATACCTAAATCAATAGTTCTTTTAATTCAGTTATGAACAATATTACTAAAGGTATTGCAGCATATGATGCCGAAAATGCACAACAAACACAAAAACTCATAATATTATCGAAAATTCCGTTATATTGGCACGTTTTTTACGTAGCCATATCTTCCAAAAAGACACTAAACAATTGGCACTTCAGAAACTAGTATTTTCATAGCTTCAAGTGATGCACAACAACTCTTTTCGCAGCATGGACTACACCAGCAATTAGATGCAAGCATTTGATGACAGAAAATTTTCTTGTGCACGGTCAAAATAAAGCGCTACAATTAAAAACATATTATTCCCAGCTGTAAAAGAGGAATTACCTGAAGGAAATTAATTTTTTTTGTCAATTTTATCAGATGCGTCCAACCATAAAGCCGACAAATTATATCCAATTGCTATTAAATATTTTCATTTGAAATAGGGTGTGCAAGTTAAACTTCTGAACTTGTCAACAATAAAAGGTGAAACATCTGAAATTTTTTCAAGGCATATGATGGAAATTATAAAATGTTGTAACTTGCAAAATAAAGTTTGCATATCAGCTGATAATACTAATTTGGAGGATTAAAATGGAGAGGAAAGAAAAATGACTTTTGTAAACCGCAACATTTTTGGAATTGGATGCAATGTCTATATAGTTTCGAATGCTATTAATACTGTCAATCTTTATCTTCCCATCGATATAACAGTTGTAATACCTCAAATTTAACTATTTACCTCAAATTTACCTATTTTTCCAAAACTATACTGCGGACAGAAAAACTAAAAACCTTTTATGAAGAAAATTGGGTATTCCACTACACGTTGGTTAGAACTCATAAAAGCAATTAAAAGAATAATAAAGTTCTACGAACCAATAATGTCGTATTTCCTAAGCGAAAATTATGTTCCAAAAGTATTGCACAAATTTTTCACCAATTAAGCAACTATACTTTATTTAGAATTCATTCACAAACAGGCAACTATTTTTCAGGCTGCTGTATTAAAATTAGAAAAACAAACTTTAACCGCAATGGAAGCTTTCGGCATTACAATCGAATTGAAAGATCAGTTAAAATTTTGATTAAATAATAAATATATTCCACTAAATATACTGAGTAAAATGCGGTAAATAAAAAATCGGAAAACTTTGAAGATATAAAAAAATTTTGTCAAACTTCTGTGAAATATTTGGAAGAATGGTCCGAATCTTTGCAGGACACAAACATTGTTTTCCTGTCTTGAAAAGTTGGCAATATTAATTGGCGAACGTAAAATGTATGAAAATAATCTAATTGAAGAAATAAGAAAAGATAAACATATATTGTTGCAATAAGAAACTTAAAGCATGGAGAGACAATAATATCAAATTCGACCAAAGATGGGTGAAAATATATTCCCACTTTGAAAAGGAATCTATATTATTTACAGAACAAATGCAGCTGTCGGGAGGATATTTTCATTAATTAATGGTATTTGGACAGAAGAAAAAAGTAACATATCTATTAATTGTGTTGAACAATAACAATAATAAAGGATAACATTAATAAAATTTGTACAGAGTTTGCAAAATGCTACGAATCCAAGGAGGCTATTTAAAAAGGATAATGAATCTGAAAAGTACAATAAGTTGTAATAAATGGATTTTTATGTCTCGTTTATTTAACTAGTTTTATATAATTATAAGCAAATATAAATGTAAAATTTTACTTACGCACATTTTTTGTAAAATATATTACAACAAGTTGAACTGAAATTTTTTTTTTATTTTTTTTATCATGTCATCTATTTTCATTTTCAAAATCTTGTCGCCTTATAATTAAGAAAGTTTTTTTTTTCTGTCAAAAGAGAGGAGAAAATATTTAAACATTCTCTCCCAACAGTCACAAAACCTAGTTTTTTTATGTTATGTAGCTAGTATCAGCACTAGTTATAAACCGTACCAGTTACAAATTTGATCCTAAAGTAGTATCAGAAGAACCAATTGACTAAATGTTCATCTTGTAGTAAACATGAAGGAGTCTCTTGCTATCTTAATGAAAAAACACGGTTTTTGGTGCTCGGTTTGCATGAATGCAACATGAATTTTGTTTGGAAATAACCAGTGTTTTTGTGATCGTCTTGAAGTGCGGTGGCATCAAATTGTGAAATATTAAAGAAAAACTATAATATCATGTAAAACAAAAATTTTTTAACTCAAACGGAAGGATATATATGTAAGTACTGAAATATAAAATTTAATTCCTATTGAATAAACAGGGTGAGATGAAAAAAACTGCAACCAACTTAAGACTGCTGTCATTTCAAAACCACTCTTCCGACAGCTGTTAAAATTATTCCAGTGGCAGCTCATTATATTGTTTGCAAGCATTTTGGTGAGAAATTTCCAAACAAATTATTTGTGATGGAATTTAAGCGTGATATTGTGATTTCTTTATAAATGGCTGGAAAACCACAAGTTGCTATCGTTAGAGCACTCCAGGATTTAAATGTGAATAAACCTTTTGTGTCTCCTACCATCGCTCGTTATCGTAATACTGGACAAGGAAGTAGACGGAAAAAATTGTCAGCGTTGCAGTATTTTGGAAAGCAAGGTTGGCACTAAAAAAATACCAAAGTGTCGACCACCTCAAGCAAGCGCTTTGCCGGGAATGGGCCAAAATACCGCAGAGCGACATTCGGGCAGCGTGTGACGGTTTCATTGGCCGTTTGAATTTGTCACGAATTATGGCCAATTCGAACAAATCTAAACTTATTCTAAAATTTGATGCTATTTCCGAATTTTTTTGCTTTCGTTCAATAAAATTTAAAACAAAAATGTAAAAATTGTGGCGTTTGACTTTGTTTCAGTTTTTTTTTATCTCGTCCTGTATGTTATTTTATTTTCATTAGAGATCAAGGTCATAACATCTTTTATAAAACGTGAAGGAATGACTGGTACATTATGAAAAAGGGAATTACATTCTCTTAGTATCTGGATCTGATACGACTTAAATGCATTTGCAGTATGATAGTACGGTTTTACTTATATGTACTTAAAAAAATAAAACCAAATTAATAAATGAGTATTTAATTGTTAAATTAGTTCTTACGGAAATAGAAGGGTGGTAGTATTATGTAACCTGTATTTGACTGTAAGCCTGCAAATAGTATAATACTACTCCTCGGGTAAACGAAGGAGTGTCAATTGATTATCTCCTATGACATCCCCATGTTAAAGTAAACCGTTAAATACATTAAGGGGTGTAAAGTGGAACTAGTCATTGAAGAACTGAGAATCGACGAGTTTCTGATGACGAACTAGATCCTCTAGCTAGTAGGTAATTAACACGTCCAACAATACTAACGAACTCTACAACAACATATACAAAATATTCAATTCCATATATGAAAAGTCTAAAATAACAGAAACGAAATACAAAATGTGTAATCCATACCCATGGCTTACAGATAATATAATTAAATACTGTAATATAAGGGAAAAAACTATACAAAACATGGTTCAAAAATAAATAAAACCAATGAAACCATCTACAAAAATTGCAATAATGAGCTAAATAAACACATAGCAAAAGCAAAATATCACTTTTACAGCATGTTTAAAAACACAGATATAACATACGGGGAACATGGAAACTAATAAGAAGGTCAAATTAAACTGAACATCAATAGTGAAAACATAAAGAAAATAACAGACAATTGTGCTGTAAACTTCGAAGAATAATATTGGACATCAGTGTGAAATAGTCACAATGGATACTAACATTGGAAGGATTATACCAAACTCAATATTCCTTGAATTAGCTTCAGAACCCGAGATCAATAGCTTCTAAAGACATTAAACTCAAGAAAAAGTCCAGCAATAGACGACATACGATCAGTGGACTTAAAAATAAATGCTAATAATCTCACGCTAATTACACTCAACTAATAAATACAAGCTTAAATCAAAAATACCTCAGATATTTAAAGTGTCTATAATTAAACCGATTCAAAAAGGCGGTACAAAATCAGATTATAAAATTTACAGACCAATCTCGATCCTACCATTATTAGAACATTTTCTGGAAGAGATTGTAGTAAGAAGATTGAACAGATCCTTAATTCAATCCAAATTAATAAATAAAAATCAATATGGTTTTCAAAAAAATAAAAACATTAACCAGCTTCTTGGTTAATTCGACCAAAGATGGGTGAAAATATATTCCCACTTTGAAAAGGAATCTATATTATTTACAGAACAAATGCAGCTGTCGAGAGGATATTTTCATTAATTAATGGTATTTGGACAGAAGAAAAAAGTAACATATCTATTAATTGTGTTGAACAATAACAATAATAAAGGATAACATTAATAAAATTTGTACAGAGTTTGCAAAATGCTACGAATCCAAGGAGGCTATTTAAAAAGGATACTGAATCTGAAAAGTACAATAAGTTGTAATAAATGGATTTTTATGTCTCGTTTATTTAACTAGTTTTATATAATTATAAGCAAATATAAATGTAAAATTTTACTTACGCACATTTTTTGTAAAATATATTACAACAAGTTGAACTGAAATTTTTTTTTTATCATGTCATCTATTTTCATTTTCAAAATCTTGTCGCCTTATAATTAAGAAAGTTTTTTTTTCTGTCAAAAGAGAGGAGAAAATATTTAAACATTCTCTCCCAACAGTCACAAAACCTAGTTTTTTTATGTTATGTAGCTAGTATCAGCACTAGTTATAAACCGTACCAGTTACAAATTTGATCCTAAAGTAGTATCAGAAGAACCAATTGACTAAATGTTCATCTTGTAGTAAACATGAAGGAGTCTCTTGCTATCTTAATGAAAAAACACGGTTTTTGGTGCTCGGTTTGCATGAATGCAACATGAATTTTGTTTGGAAATAACCAGTGTTTTTGTGATCGTCTTGAAGTGCGGTGGCATCAAATTGTGAAATATTAAAGAAAAACTATAATATCATGTAAAACAAAAATTTTTTAACTCAAACGGAAGGATATATATGTAAGTACTGAAATATAAAATTTAATTCCTATTGAATAAACAGGGTGAGATGAAAAAAACTGCAACCAACTTAAGACTGCTGTCATTTCTAAACCACTCTTCCGACAGCTGTTAAAATTATTCCAGTGGCAGCTCATTATATTGTTTGCAAGCATTTTGGTGAGAAATTTCCAAACAAATTATTTGTGATGGAATTTAAGCGTGATATTGTGATTTCTTTATAAATGGCTGGAAAACCACAAGTTGCTATCGTTAGAGCACTCCAGGATTTAAATGTGAATAAACCTTTTGTGTCTCCTACCATCGCTCGTTATCGTAATACTGGACAAGGAAGTAGACGGAAAAAATTGTCAGCGTTGCAGTATTTTGGAAAGCAAGGTTGGCACTAAAAAAATACCAAAGTGTCGACCACCTCAAGCAAGCGCTTTGCCGGGAATGGGCCAAAATACCGCAGAGCGACATTCGGGCAGCGTGTGACGGTTTCATTGGCCGTTTGAATTTGTCACGAATTATGGCCAATTCGAACAAATCTAAACTTATTCTAAAATTTGATGCTATTTCCGAATTTTTTTGCTTTCGTTCAATAAAATTTAAAACAAAAATGTAAAAATTGTGGCGTTTGACTTTGTTTCAGTTTTTTTTTATCTCGTCCTGTATGTTATTTTATTTTCATTAGAGATCAAGGTCATAACATCTTTTATAAAACGTGAAGGAATGACTGGTACATTATGAAAAAGGGAATTACATTCTCTTAGTATCTGGATCTGATACGACTTAAATGTATTTGCAGTATGATAGTACGGTTTTACTTATATGTACTTAAAAAAATAAAACCAAATTAATAAATGAGTATTTAATTGTTAAATTAGTTCTTACGGAAATAGAAGGGTGGTAGTATTATGTAACCTGTATTTGACTGTAAGCCTGCAAATAGTATAATACTACTCCTCGGGTAAACGAAGGAGTGTCAATTGATTATCTCCTATGACATCCCCATGTTAAAGTAAACCGTTAAATACATTAAGGGGTGTAAAGTGGAACTAGTCATTGAAGAACTGAGAATCGACGAGTTTCTGATGACGAACTAGATCCTCTAGCTAGTAGGTAATTAACACGTCCAACAATACTAACGAACTCTACAACAACATATACAAAATATTCAATTCCATATATGAAAAGTCTAAAATAACAGAAACGAAATACAAAATGTGTAATCCATACCCATGGCTTACAGATAATATAATTAAATACTGTAATATAAGGGAAAAAACTATAAAAAACATGGTTCAAAAATAAATAAAACCAATGAAACCATCTACAAAAATTGCAATAATGAGCTAAATAAACACATAACAAAAGCAAAATATCACTTTTACAGCATGTTTAAAAACACAGATATAACATACGGGGAACATGGAAACTAATAAGAAGGTCAAATTAAACTGAACATCAATAGTGAAAACATAAAGAAAATAACAGACAATTGTGCTGTAAACTTCGAAGAATAATATTGGACATCAGTGTGAAATAGTCACAATGGATACTAACATTGGAAGGATTATACCAAACTCAATATTCCTTGAATTAGCTTCAGAACCCGAGATCAATAGCTTCTAAAGACATTAAACTCAAGAAAAAGTCCAGCAATAGACGACATACGATCAGTGGACTTAAAAATAAATGCTAATAATCTCACGCTAATTACACTCAACTAATAAATACAAGCTTAAATCAAAAATACCTCAGATATTTAAAGTGTCTATAATTAAACCGATTCAAAAAGGCGGTACAAAATCAGATTATAAAATTTACAGACCAATCTCGATCCTACCATTATTAGAACATTTTCTGGAAGAGATTGTAGTAAGAAGATTGAACAGATCCTTAATTCAATCCAAATTAATAAATAAAAATCAATATGGTTTTCAAAAAAATAAAAACATTAACCAGCTTCTTGGAAACTTCGTAAATCACATCAATCATTAAATTAAATTTGAAAATCAACTGCCTGTTATTTATACATTTTAGAAAAGCATTAGATAAAAAGTATATATATATATATATATTAAATATATTTCATGTAATTAGAGATCCCTACATTAAGCAGTTACGAAATTGTATATGCTTACTTTTGTACATAGGACATTGATGTAAGTAATCATTATGACTTGTCTAGACTAAAAAAGATCTAGACTTAGAAGTTTCCAGAGTAAGATACGAACCAGAGAACAACAACAAGTGACTTATTTTGATACTTATGCGCCACTTGCTACTTATGAGTGCAAGTGTGTTTTGCCACTTGAACAAAAAATTCATTCATTCATCGACACTCGGGTATGTTTGGTCGTTTCGTTCTGCGCACTCAGTTAAATTTTTTGTCTTACTCTCTTGCTCTCAGCACATGTAGTGTTGGTTCTCAGTCGCCTGCCTTATGCTTTTGGAGAGCGAAAGCACAACGACCAGAACGGAGAAGTAACAACATGTTTTGCTAACAAGTGGCTTATGCACTTGAGTGTGTTTTACACATGTTTTTGAGTTTCACAGCAAAATGTTCTGATTTGACCACAATCATTTTACCGTTATTTTGAGTTTTCTTTAGTTTTGAATAATAAATGTGATTTACTGTTCATCCTCAAAAGAGTTTAAGCAGTAGTAGAGATTAGATGCAGAAAATGGGAAATTTGGAAGTGAAAGCAAAAATCAACCAAGGATTATATAAAATTACTCCGCGACATAAAGGAACAAGATTTATTTGGAATGTTTTAGCGGATATACAGAAAGAAGACGATATATTGGTGGAAGGGTGGGTGTTTTGCCGAAAATGCGAAAAAGTTTTAAAATATCCGGATCCGGGTTTATCGATATGATAAAATATTTTATTAAAGTTGGAGCCGAATATGGTGAACATGTCAACGTTGAGGAATTGTTACCAAGTCCAATAACGCTATGGAGAAAGGTAACTTCGGATGCAAAAGAAAAAAACTCTGATTAGTCGTGAAATTAAGTCTGCTGTAGAGAAAGATGGTGCATCAGCAACGATAGATTTGTGGACCGATAATTATATAAAACGGAATTTTTGGGAGTAACGTTACACTACCATGAAAACAATGAACTGCGAGATCTAATTTTAGGTTTAAAGTTCAAAAAAACGTCGAAGACTTGAGTAGTATAAAATTTGTGACAGATAGAGGAACCAATGTCGTAAAATCATTGCCAAATAATATTAGAATTAACTGCAGCAGCCATTTGCTTTCAAACGTGTTGGAAAAGTCATTTGAGGAGACACCTGAACTCAATGTGCCTATTCTTGCTTGCAAAAATATTGTAAAATATTTCAAGAAAGTTCCTTAAAAAGTGACATTACAAAGAATTACAAATATTCAGTTCACCATCTCTGTGTTTTGTTGTGCACCTGACGTTGACGATGTTGCAGATATAGCAAAATTGAATGAGAACATTATAAAAAATGTAAGAAAAATATGGGAAGAAAATTTAAGCATATGGCACTACACAGCATTTTTTTCTATCCACCCGCCTTGCATATGCAACAAGAGAAAGTGGCACAGATTAAAGAATTTTGCTTATCCAAAATGGAAGATTTGGAAATAATAAACCGCATGAGTTCCTTTAACGAAATATCCGCAACTCAGCTTAACCAGTCGGACTCCAATAGCCACAACAGTATAGATTTAACATCCCATTCAAAAGACATTTCAACGACAAGTTTCTTTTTCCCGCAATTAACTCAGAACAATAGTCGTGAGCCACCAGTGTGTCCAAGCGATGCATTTGAATTTTATCGTAAAGAAATAGTTATTTTAAGCGAAGATTTTAAAGTTATGGGATGGTGGAATCTTAATTCAAAAAAGTATCCTCGACTATCTCGACAGGCTTTGTCGTTATTATCAATACCTGCAAGTAGCGCTGCATCAGAAAGGACATTTTCCCTAGCTGGAAATATAATAACTGAAAAGAGAAACAGGATTGAGCAACAAACTGTTGACAGCTTGTTATTTTTAAATGCCTTTTACAAAAATTTTTATAAATTAGAAATATAGTTACAGTTTTTTAATAACAAGAATATTTTTTATACGTTTGTTTGTTAAAATAAAAAAATTTGGACTATAAAAGTTTTAAGTTTAAAACAAGCATTTTCTTTTTCTTAAAATATAGGTATGCTCTTTTCCTAACCTGGTACAGAACCATATGTAATACTACAAACAATAGCACACACACACAACCCTCATGTTCAATGAGTATACAACACAACAAGAAGTGAGTATAATTTGCCAATTGACAAATCTTACTCGACTACTTGTGAGTTTGTATACCTTTTACTCTCTCATACTCCAGCGATGATCGTAAAATCAAACATCTGGTGTTGTTAGGGTGTGAAAAAATACTTGAGTATAAAAAAATACTTGCACTCAAAAGGCTTGACACCCAAAACACTTGTGCTTATCTATGTGGCTTACGTTTGCGTATGACTTGTTGAAGTTCTCTGATACGAACGTATAAAAGAAGACGTAACGTATGAAGTAGTTGCCAGTTCATGCAGTTGGATGAGTCCATCTATGATTCCTGGAGTTTTTCCATGAAGGCTGTACTGATTCACCAGGAGTGCTGGGATATTGTGAGTGGTAAAAGTAACAAACGGGCATTGAGCT
The DNA here is from genome assembly GCF_032173495.1 of Musca vetustissima. Lineage (NCBI taxonomy): Eukaryota > Metazoa > Arthropoda > Insecta > Diptera > Muscidae > Musca > Musca vetustissima. The sequence goes on from NW_026877592.1 coordinate 73,687, forward strand.
GCAAGAGGAGCTGTTCGTCATTATGCTGTTAGAAAGTTTGAGTTGATGAAAATCATGAATTATATGTATTTATAAATAAGTGTAGTGTGTCTACATAGAGTGTAGAGTATATATGAAATAATAGTGTACATCATTGTAAGTCAATGAATAGGTACATAGTGTGTCTATGTTAAGAAGTACCATTGTAAATCAATGTATATAATGTATATGTATGTAAATATAGAGTTTAAGAAATATATGTGTTTAGTTGTGAATTGACATAAGTGACAACACACATATTTTCTGTAATTAGAGATCCCTACATTAAGCAGTTACGATAAGTGCATATGATTACTTTTGTACATAGGACATTGATGTAAGTAATCATTATGAATTATCTAGACTATGAAAGATCTAGACTTAGAAGTTTCTAGAGTAAGATAGGAACGTATAAACGAAGAGGTAACGTATGAAGTAGTTGCCAGTTCATAAAGTAAAGTCTGTCAGTTTATAAAGTAAAGTCTGTCAGTTTGTAATAAAATAACGTCGCCAGAATTATAAGTGTTTGTCCGTACCGTGTAAAGTTAAAGTCTGTGCAATTTAATAAAGTATGCCAACAACCCCGTATTGTTTGTGTTTTATTTTATTGGTGGTCATCAGCATCGTGTGTCGATGCAGCAGATAATTTAAATTTTCAAAAGAATAAGAGGACACTGCTTATATTGGTTTAAAAATTATCTAGCATATCGTTATTTTAGTGTACAAATTGATAAAAACTAATAGCAACCAAATTCACACGTTATATGGAGTGCAACAAGGTTCTACACTAGCTCCAATATTATACCTAGTATACACAAATGAGGTGACACAAAGTCTCAAACATAGTACAACATTCATTTATGCCTATGATGCAGCCATTATAGTATCCTACGAACATATAAAAGATGCAGATTGAATTCAATTCAATCACACAATGGTGTCACGATAACGGCCTCATAATAAACCCGAATAAGACAAAATACTCGTGACAGCACATATCAACACACGAGTACAATTTCCAACAATATACAAAAATCAACATATATTAGACATAAAAAAAATACTCAATAACAATAACCAGTGAATTCTCGGACGATATAGCCAATACCGAAAGAATTTATCATCCCCAACATAAAAGAAGACGTTCACAAGCACGTTTCAAAATACCAAAGTCACCAATCAATATGGAAACCTATTACTAGCCGTCGCCCTTCCAACATTCCTCAACGAGATACCCTCAGAAACATTAGAAATAAGAATTAAAACGAAAAAAATAAATAATCAAAGAAAAATATTTTTTTAGTGTTTAAAAAAAATATTGAAAAATGAAAATTTATATATTAATTAATTTGTAAGTTTACAGCTAAGATAGTGTGTAGAAGTTTGATACGCTCTGACTCAACTTCCCGATCTCAGTCAATCACGTCTGCTGATTGACACCACGGGCATCTCCTCGGCAAGTTTCCTCAGCAGATACCGTAGAGTACAGATGCCACCGAGCGGTGGTTGTTGCTTCTAAACATAGAGTATTGCTATAAATTTCACACATCATATATATACCCTAAACAAATCAATCTGGTTTCGTAGGAAATATTTTCATATGAATGCTAAAAAAATTGTATCAACAAATAAATTAATTAAAAAATAAAAAATATATTTTCGATTTATGTCTATTTTTAACATACATTCAATAATAATTTCAAAATTTTAAGAACTTTTGAAAGTACCACATGTTGGAGGGTATAAAAAGTTCGGTCCCACAAATATTAAAGACGTGTTTGCTTGTTTTTATTTAAACTTAATTTAAAAAATTTAAATATTATAATAACATTACTGTTTTATGCTAAAACAACTAAATTATGAGGCAAATTGAAATTCATATTAAAATAGTAGTATTTAAACATTTCATAGTTCTGACCATACGGGAAATAGGGAGGAAATCGAAGGAAACATAAAACAAAGTACTAATCGGTAGTGACGCTAACTCGCACCACATTGCTTTGGGACGTACTAATTCGAACAAAAGAGGCCAGTAGCGACATTATGTAACAGCTTAACGACAGAATTCCCGAGTATAGTCGATGACAATAAATAATGGGATCCAAATTTACAATAATGCTGGACACAGATCTAAAAATAGAGATAGCTGCAGAAACAAATTTTTCAATACAACTGTGGCTCGCAGCAAATCCAAAAACAAAATAATAATATTTTAATTTTTAAAAGCTGATAAATTTAATGTGACAGTGGCTGTGATTAATATAATATTATATTATTATGTTACTCAAGAAAAATAACGATCTCGAAAAAGAATCGATCAAAAACAATATTATATAATCAATAGAGAGAAAGAGACTACCAAGACTATATGGACTATCCAAGATCCATACAAATATTGCCCGTTGTGAACTCACCATCACCACAGTTATGCAAATACGTTGTTAACATGGAGAGGCAACTTGACACCTGTATGGAAACACTAAATAAAACCTAAAATATTGACGAAGTACGTAGATGATTTTATTAGAGATATTGGGAAAACTTAATAAAAAATATCTTGACGACTTTTGTTTTTGCAAAATAGTCAGGCTTAATCCTAGTTTGTTGTTTTTTTTATAAAAAAAAACAACTATTTATTAGTGGGGAATGTATGGCATTGTCCGCCGAGGGGTAAGGCAGGGAAGACTATAGTTTCGGATCTCGCCACTGATCCTCATCAGTTCCCTTAGTTTTTTGTTGGGATATTCTCCCCAGAAGCTATTAATAGTTTCTTTACAAAAAACCTTTCAAACCCAAATGTCTCTTGTGACAATTCGAAGTTCTTACGTTACCAGCGATACGACCCCAATGAGAAGTTTGTTTCGTTGGCGCCTGACTTCGTGGTCAACAAGGCATTTACAGACAACTACAATACATTTCCCACTGCTATGTGTCGTCACTATGTGACGAATGCACATAACGTTGTTGTTGGTATTGCTAGTTAAAGCAATAAACCAAACAGTATGACCGTGCCTCGTCTACAACTTCAGTAGTGTTTGGCGGGTTATTTGGGATACCATTTGTATTTTGCTTTTGCAAAATAGTCAGGCTTAATCCCAGTTTGTTGTTTTATTTTATAAAAAAAAGCAACTATTTATTAGTGGGGAATGTATGGCATTGTCCGCCGAGGGGTAAGGCAGGGAAGACTATAGTTTCGGATCTCGCCACTGATCCTCATCAGTTCCCTTAGTTTTTTGTTGGGATATTCTCCCCAGAAGCTATTAATAGCTTCCATTTGTAAGACTTTTAATAATTTCAACAACAATTTACAATGGAAGAAGAAAATAATGGTTCCATTCCGTACCTCGACACACTCGTAATGAGAAAAGGCGACAGCATTGAAGTATATTGGTACCAAAAACCTACGGCCTTTAGTCGCATACTAAATTTCTACACCAAACATCCAAAACAAATTATTTTTAACACAGGAAGGAACTTTATAAACTGAGTATTTTATATCAGCCACAATACGTTCCATGAAAATAATTAAAAAGATACAAGATATACTGACAGTTTATGTTCGATGTTTGTTATACATTATTTGATCACTCAATAGGCGAATCTTCTCTGCACTTCTCCTAGAACATTCGCTATGTTCGAATGCAGAGGGGATTTCCAGTGCTGCGATCGGCGATGTTGATCTTAATTTTGTCCACGCCTCCTCGTTGCTACTCAACAAATAATAGTTAATTTCTCTCGATATCTTTTTCAAATTTTTAATATTTAGTTCAAATTCACAATAAAGAATGGTTCATATCTCATATATAGTTTTGTGCTCCTTTGTGAGCAATCACTTTTAATCTCATGGAATTTTAGATCCGAAAAAGGGGACACTTTGAACAACGCTCATAAAATATCGGATTAAAAAACTTTTTCAGTTGTCAACGAAATGTAGATGAGTGAACATTTTTTTGCTGTGCCATTGAAAACTTTTAATGTTTTTGTTGTCGGGGGGCATAAAGAATTCAATGATCGTTTTCTTTCGATAAACAATTTTTTTGCATTCCGACAATCATTTCAGACATAAAAAATATATTTCCTTTCATATACATTACCTACAAAAAATATTATAAATTTCCGTAAAATGCCATAGGTGGGGAACCTTTAAACATACCCAGTAAACTCGAGTAAAAAAACCGATATGTTATCTTTTGGCTTCGATTATATTAAATTTCAAACTATACTATGAAATTAACTGTAAATTTCACCACATTAATTTTTGTTTTTGTATCTTTTTATGCTTTATTAAGTTTTGATCTGAATTCTTTAATTTTCAAATATTTATATTTACGTTTTAAATAAATAAAAGCATTTCAGATCTGTATAAATAAAATATATAGTGGTGATCACCTAATTAGCACACACATGAAGGGGAACAATTTTTTATTTAAAACTGTTATGTCTACTGCATTAGAGCGATTAAGTATGAAAATATAAAATAATCATGGGGAATTTGAGTAATATAGCGGTATTTAGGAGTGAACTTTTGAAAGGAATACCTAATTAGAACACCTTGAAATTGTTCATTTAAATGCCGTTGATATTAAAAAATATATACAAAAAACAACTTCGTGTTAACAAATTAAGTCTTATAAGTGATTTTCAGAAGAAAGAAATAAAAATCTATTAAATCTATTTAAATTGGGAACAATTTGTAAAAGTAAAATTACTAGTGGGCCAAAAAAATGCTTTAGTAACTAGAGATCAAAAAATATTTATAAATATTAACAAAAAATCGAAATAAAAACTCAAAAGTTACAAATTCATTTAATACTAGAGTTGGGTAGTTCCGGAACGAACTAGTTCATTGGAACTATTTCGAGAAGGGAACGATCGGAACTAGTTCCAACTCTTTAGTTAATATATTTTTCTGATCTCGTTCCTTTTTGGTCTGCTTTTCTGATCTCGTACTTTTATTCCCATATTCTTCATTCGTCCGTTTTTCAAATGGTGTTAACAATGTATAAAAATACGCTCGTCATAAAGAGTTAAATGTTATTTTTTAATAGTTTTATTTAATTATAAACAAATATTTTATGCTTATCGTCCTGCAGTTGAATTCTGAGCTTCATTTCATTTTTTTTTTATTTTTACACAATTTTCAATCATCTATTAACAAATCAAAACGGAACTATGTGAAAAAAAGCAATGAAAGAGGGAGAGATTCAAGTAACTATGTATGAGTCGAAACTATATGGACTATTTTGAGCAAAGGAACTATATGGAACAAAGGAACTACATTAAGGAACTAATTCCTTTTTAAAAAAGGATCGAGAAAGATTGATCCGCTACGTGAACTAGATTGCCCAACTCTAGCAAAACTAACCTTGGATTGCATTGTAGCGTTGCAAGGTGGACGGCCACGTTTATATTCAATACATTGTTTACATGTCGTTAAGCTCGGATGCTGAGAGCACTTCTAGTGCTGCCGATGTTGATCTTGACTTTGTTTACGCTACTTACATTCTTACACAGAATTATTTTTCTTTTCTTTTTTTGTTTGTATTCTCTCTGTCTCTCTCTGTTTTACAAAATCACCGAGAGACACTCTATTACAAAAATGGAACACACCAAAAACCAAGGAAAATTTTAAAAAACATTATAAATCAATGATTTATATTCCGGAAATGTCTAAAAGATATAATAAAATTAAAACAAGATTGTCGAGACACAAAACAGTAAAAATATATTTGACTCTGAAGCACGACGCAAATCAACTTCAAGCGTTGTTGTTATCGTTTCCTTGTGGCTGTTGTATTTTCAAGAACAAATAACCCAATGACGCAACCGATCCATTCTGCTTACTGTTTCAGAGAACAACTGCAACAGAAAGTTAATATAAGATATGTTGCATATGGGCATTTCCGCAAAAAGGTAACTTCGAAGAATTAGTTTCTTTCATTGTGCTTAAATACGTGAAGTAACGGCAAAAAAAAATACAAAGAAATACCACATGTGTCATTTTTTCTTCTTCTTAGCATGAATACTAATTTAAAGAATATAAATACACACACTGCAGAAATAAAAACTGCAAAATCAAAAATGTCGCGTGAGTGACCTTCGCAAATAAAGGATATGCCAAATTTTAAAATTTCGAAAGTGCAATAAAATTGCTTCATATCTCTTATTCATGTAAAGAATATAAAAAGTTCAAAATATTCACACAATTTAAAGAGTTTTTCCATTATTAACAAGCAATTATAGGTAAAACAAGTAACTTTGGATAGCCTCCACCATAGGTATACTGACTTGAAATGAAAATATAGGGAACATACCAAAATGTGAACCTATACCGATAATTCTACAAACCGGTTTATGTAAACCATTGTGTACACCAAATACAAATTTCTACAATTTTTAATGAAAACCCCCAAATCGTGGGGTAGTATATACAATCCTCAAACTACTGCAATTTAGATTACAAAGTTAGATTACATAGTGTAGGAATTAGCGAATATTTGGGATTATAATTATATGAGAGCTATACCTAATTAATGACCGACATGTCAACTTTGAACCCAATATTTTTGTTTTGCGTCTCAATTCTTTCCTTCAGGAGCTATAATTATATGGGAGAAGGTTGCACTTTCCCAACCCCTTTAGGTTTCTAATTATGCTGGTTAGAGCAGGTTCGGTTGTTGAAAAGAAGCTAAAAATCGGTAGAAAATGAGCACCCACTAGTCTTTGCCGCCTGTAAGCCAGGGCTGGACAGTGACACAGAAGATGATCAATTGTCTCCGTCTCCTCCTCGTCAACGCAGAGTCTACAGTTATCAATTGCATCAAGATCCCATTTACTAGTAAAAGCCCTGATATTGCAGTGAATAGTAATGATTCCTGTCATTACTCTGTCTTTCAGCTTTGCTCAGGTTCAACAGTGAGAGCGTTGTCTAGGTAGACAGAGTTGGCCAAATGGATCTTGACACGTTGCACCTAGGTTCGTTGTGTCAAAGTTCATAGGCTCTTTCGTCGAAGAACGCCTTAAAGTTCCGGTAAAGATGGCATATGGGTGATTTGATTGACCCCAGGGGCCTAAAAATCAGCATTGTGTTCAGGGCTGCTTGTGGAGTATTCCTCCTGGCTCCTGTAACTAAAATCGAAGCGGTTATTTGTATCTTATCTAATTTACTCGATGTCGACTTGTGGCGCAGACAGTTCCACCACACAAGAGAATCATAGGATAGGATGGGCCTTATACAACCAGTGTATAGTCGATGGTTTTAGCCCCCAGCTTTTCCCAATGGAGTTCTTGCATGCATAAAGTGCAATCAGCCCTCTCTTCGACCGTTCCTCAGCGTTCCTATACCATCGTAGTTGACAGTCCAGGATTGTACCAAGATACTTTGCTTCGGGAGATAGATGATGTTGCACTCCATCCAGTGTTGGTGGAGCAAAAACGCCGAGCTTACGCTTCCTAGTGAACATTACCAGTTCCGTTTTTGTCGGATTTACACCAAGGCCATTCGCCCTGGCCCAACGCGACGCCCTGGCTCCGAGATTGTTGACGAAAATTTTCCGGAAATCAATGTCCACATAAGCTACAACTTTAAAAATTGTAAAATTTGAATTGTAAAATTTGAATTTTACATATTCCTCCCAATGTACCCTACCATCTCGTGCAGTGCAGATTCTACCGACTTGCCCTTTATGTATGCGTGTTGTGAGTTGCTGAGAGAGGTGGTGTCTATACGACGCCTAATCTCCAAGTCGATCAGTATTTCGAGAGTCTTGAGGAGAAATGATCTTTAAATGATCCGGAGTCATCTAGATTTGAGAGGGTTAAGTCAATTAGAGGTAGGGATAGAGGGGAGGTCCTCCATCCCTAATCGCTACCCCTATTACATATACGTAACTTATAGGATAGACTGAAATCGAAAATGGAATCACCTTGTTTGTTAGTGTCCTTGCTACCCCATTGAAAATAGTGAGCATTTGCGTCGCATCCCAGGATGACGTTGCAGGTGCTCGTCATTTCGTCAAGCATCTTTCTTACACTAGTGTTTGGTGGATCCAGTTCCTCAAAAGGCATGTAGACTGGGGAGAGCAGAGTGTCAATCTAAGTCGAATGCTCTAGCCTTACTGGGCACATGTCACCGTTGCTGTAATTAGATAGAAATATTAGATTTAAACTCTTCTTACCTCCTCACCTTGTCCCGCATGGACGCGGCGAATATATCGAAGCAGACATTCCTCAATCCAGAACACATATTCTTATAAATGTATGGCGTCTGAACCAAGGCGATGTCCACTCCAGAGTTCGTGAGGGACAGGATTAGTTCGGCGGCTGCGGCCTTACAATGATGCAGATTAATCTGCAGTATGCCTTTGCCGCTTTCTTACTCCTATTGAGTTTCGGTGGATGTGTTCAGTCGAAACCGAACCCATCCTGAACCGAAGTTCAATTTTCCCTCACGCTCCCTGAGATACGCCTCCCCCGGTGGGTCAACTGCTACTCTTGCGACCATCCCTCCATCCTCGTTAGAAAGAACTAGACTTACAACAGTCTAGCTTGATGTAGTGAAGCTTGGATTTTGCAGCGCCAACATTTTAAGCAGGAGTTGCTTGTCCACTGAAGGTGGGGAACCCAGACTGAGAGGACCCGTCAGGTTGGGATTTCGGATTGGGAGATTGCAGCAAGGTTGGCTCTGTCATATGGCTTGCGCTGTCCTTGCTACTATCTTTGGAGTTCGCTTTTCCAGAGGAGGTTGATGCCTTCTATTTACTAAGCGGTTTCTCCGCCGTTTGTTGTCCAGCGACAGTTGCATATGAGGTAGAAGGGTCTGCCAGACGAGAAGTCATCGTCGTCTTGGGTGAGGGTTGCGGAACTTCTTAAGAGCGGATGCGCTTCACAGATTTGCTTTGTGGGGCGACATTTGCTCCCCCAGGGGACGATGGTTCCTTGCCTGACTTTCCCTTCTTCCTATTTCGACCACTAGTGGATCCACTCAAAACTTTAGCTTCACCTTTGTCGCTAGGCGTTGATCACCCTTATATTATAGGAATAGTGTTCAGAAAGTGTTGTCAATGTCGAGATTCCTGCATCTTATGAACGCAATCCATAAAACTTTAAATACTGGTTTCTTATCAAAGAGATTGAGAAAGGAAAAACAAATCAGCTTTATTTGTGTGTTTGGTGGTGGTGGCGGGTTTTTATATGACACAGAGAGAGAACTTTTCTCTTCGATTTTCTGCTGTTATTATCGTCTTTGTTATGTCTTGATTTACGACATTAAAACCAATTATTACAAATGTAAACACTGGGCTTGTTGCTCAACGCACTTGTTTGACAAATCAACACTAGACTGGTATATTTTATTTTGAACATATACTAACATAATTAGGAAAATGCATATGTGAATTTTATAACACCAATGCAATCGGTAGCAGTGAGTGAAATAAGGAAACAATAGAATGCATAACTAACCACAATCTAGAGATAGGCGAGACCGCGGCAAGAGAAACAGTAGCCTAACAATCGGTTGCAAAACTAACAACCAGCAAGTGGGTTGAGGTGGGGGAGGACAATACCAAAACGAAACACAGCCCTTTCCCTTACTGTTTCTGTTGATAACAATTACCAACTTTTTTGACAAAAACAAATGTAGTCCTCCCAAGAAAAAAAAACACAACAAGCATTCGTTGTTCAATGGTTGTTGTTTTTTTTTTTCTTGGGAGGACTACATTTGTTTTTGTCAAAAAAGTTGGTGGTTCTTATCAACCACCACTATACCAAAACAAAACACAGTCGATCAATGAACGGGGTATGTGGTGAGGTGGGAGGTATACATTTGTTTTTGTCACAAAAAACAGAAAGAGAGAGGACAAATGACCGCAATAGTGATAAAGTAGATCGGAGTGGGAAAAATAGTGGCTTTCTCATGGTTATAAGAATTTTTACTTGTATTCAATTTTTGAACTGTTCCAAAGGTTTATAAAAAATCACAAAAAAAAAAGAATTCAATATTTTCTTAGATTTTTATTTTACCAAACCTTCTTAAAGTTGGGAAATAATTCTTAATTATTCAGTTATTTTAGCACAACAGGCCTTTATTTAAAAGTAATTTAGCAGAGTAGAAATAAAGAGCCACCGTTATAGAAAGGTGTTTTAACCGTAAAGAGCCGCCGATGCCTATATGGAAAACAGTGTAAGTGATCGTAAAGTTAAGGAGCCGTGAGGGGCGAAGACTGACTCGGATAGTCCTAACCAACAATTCCTACATCTTGCTTTCGTAGCCTCGACCTGAACGCCACCAGTTATTTGTACCCTCCAAGAAAAACAAGCAAAAGAGTGTCAGTCGGCGTTGCCGACCGATGGTAAAGATAACAGGTTGTGCAAAGCTTGGTTTAAATCGAACTTTTCAGTCGCCTGAAGGAGGTACCAGAAGGAGTGGACCAATGGGTAAAGATAATAGGTTGTACAAAGTTCCGTTAAAATCGGATAGACGGTTTGCATGTTATTATAAAATTAATTTTTAGAATAAGTTTGACCATATTGTTGGGGAGGTACCAGAAGGAGTGAACCGATATTCCTCATCTTCGAACTTAAAGCAAGTTTGGAAGAAATATTAAGATGTGCATTGTTTGGATGAACTTAATTATTGCCTTCGAGAGCTTTCGCGCGCACCAGCCATACAGACGGACATTTGTAAATCGACTCCCAATTTTCTGAAACGGATTTGGTCCAAAGAAACATACGAAGCGAAAACGAACCGCATATTTCTATAAAAATACGACGAAATTAATTCAGTGTTAAAACGCTTCGCAAATGTGCCGTTTTTACGGTACAAAAGCGAAATGATTGTGCGTAATGGAAACGAACTAATTTTAACTTTAAAGTAACGGTAACAGTCCGTTAACGTGCCGCTTTTGCGTTACGAAAACGAACTGATTTTTCGTAATGGGTACGGACTTCATATCTGGTTTTGCCTATTGGGAAGTCATGATGAAACTTGAATTGTTTTGGTTTATTATCTTTGAAGTGTTAATCAGCAAATCGGTTTTTGAAAACGTAAACAAATAATCCAATTTCTATCTTAAAAATGGACAAGGAAGAACGCTTCGAAGTAAGTCAGTAAAGTAAAAATGTTTGTTGAATTAGGTTAGGTTAAAAAAGAGGTGGACATACTCATAGCCCACAGAGGCCAGTTGTGCGCTCTAGAAATGCGGTGAAAGATAGAATTAAGGAAAGTTTAGATTTAAACATTTTAACTTTGATTCCCCTACAAATCTAGGTATTCGATGTTTTTAGAACTCCATTCTCCATTCACACCCCCTTAGATCGGTTAGTCCGTGAAAAGTGTCATTTCCCAAGAATTGTTTCCGAAGGCATGTAAATGCTGGGCAATGGCACATGAAATGTTCCAGCGTTTCACTGACTTCCTGACACGCTCTTTAAATGCTGCTACCTTCGCATTCTATCTTAAGATGATGTGCCTTGTCCCGTAAGAATACCATTAGTCGGCTTATTTATCTTTTGTTTAGCGTTAGTATTTGCTTAGTTTTGTCTTCATTTGGGTCACCTAATAAGAATTTGGAGATCTTTCCTGTCTCTTCATTTTCCCAAAGGAGTTTGAGGGTCTCATTCTCCCATTCCCTCATTTCTTGGCGTGTTTCGCTAAAGGGTTTGGTGGATTCACATCTATTGTGGGTAGTGCAGTAGCAATCCTAGCTAGTTAGTTTGCTATCTCGTTGCCTATGATTCCCTTATGACTCGGTACCCATATAATTCGTAGAGGTCATTGTTGCGAGAAATCATTAACGGTATTTTTACATTGCATTACATTTTTGGTTTTAACTGTTTTGGAAGATATTGCCTTTATTGCTTGTTTGCTATCCGTAATTATATATGTTGTATTTTGTCCTTTTTTTGAACTTAACCAGTTAGGGCACTCGGTTATAGCTTCAAACTCCGCATGTAGGATCATGCTGAGACCTGTAAGGCGAAGAAAAATTTCGGTACCCGGTTCTTCGATAAAATGTCCCAGTCCAGTTTCCCTCTTAGTCGAGAGCTAACTGTGTAGCAACTGTTACCACCCGGCATCTGAACTAGTGTTCCACTATTCCATTGTTCTCTATCTGGTACTATAGTTTCGCACCGTATTACTACTCTTGTAGTGTAATCGATTGCTATCGATGAACGCATTTATACAACCCTACTTTTACTAAAGGTATCACCAGTTCATATCAGCTGTTTAAAAATATGACACTGGAATAAAAATATTTACAATGTTTACTTTTAAGGTTATTAGGATATAAGAAAACAGAATTAAGATGATCCCGTTATTTTTGTTTATAAATAGCAGAATTTTGTAAATAAAATCAATTAAGTTTTTACTGCCGATTTGTTGGCACAAACAAAAACATATCTTTTATTTGCACTAATAAGTGCAGTTTAAAGAAAATAGCATAAGGCACTTTTAAGTGTCTGTTACCCTCCAAGTTTTATATTGCCAGTGGCGTTTTGAAAGCGCCGGCAGCATTATTAGGCAGGCCTATAAAACACCTAACCCGAAAACACTACATGGCGATCCTGCCAAATACATTAAGCATACCTATTGAAAAACCCAATCTTGCAGTAACCAAGCCTGGTCCAGCACGGCTGACTCTTGGGGACTATTTGGCCAGACAGCAGAAACAAAAAGAAGACAAATTAACAAGAATCCCACAAACACAAAAACCAAAACACAGGAGAGGGGGTAAAATAGTAAGACTGCGACGACAGCTGGCAGACCTTAAAGCAAGGGTAAACGCTGATTCTCCACCGCCTTGGAACGTTGACAATGAATTATGGATTCTAATTGATAAAATAGAAGAACAGATGCAACAAAAAAGAAAGACAAAATAAGCAAAATAAGCAATTGATGAAATAGAACTATCGGAATAAAATTATCGAATGGAACATATGTTCAATAATAACCCATTAGAGTTGTATTTGACAGGGTGTTCGAATCACAGGGATCACAGGGTGACCACTAGTCTGCATAAAGGGGGTTCACATCGTACGATTAACTGTCAAACAATAATAATACATGGAATTAATATTTGAATATATTCATGAATTGTACAATATTAAATCACATTTAAAGAAAAATATAAATAAGCTTTTCACACAAAAATATACAAAGGAAAAATATCAAAGAATACAGTTTATAAGAGATGAAATTAGAAAATTCAAGGATAATGAAGAATTAACTAATTGTGTATCAAAAATTGAGTTACTTTGCCAAGTATGTCTAATTTTGATATAAACGTAGTAGGTAAAAACCTACAGGTATTCAAGGGTACTTATAAATTTTTAGATGATTTTATATCACAAACTGAACTTCTGCTTGATATGATTAAAGATGAAGAAAGAGATATTTTTATCAAAGATGTTTATAATTTTAACCTTTCGAGCAAAGTATGGAGTGCTTTAGGTCGTTCTAATAAACCACAAACATTTTCTGACTTAAAAAAGTTATTAATTGAAACGTACCCAAATCCTAGAAACCTGCAACATGTTCTGGCTGAATTGGGAACGATAAAACAAACCAATACTTCAATAAGTGAATTTCGAGAAGCAATTTCTGAACTAACTGATCAGCTAAGTTCTTTTGAAATAAGTAGTCTTATAAAACCGTCACAGGAAACGAAAGATGCTATACATAAAGTTAGCGACAACATGTCTTTCAACGTTGTAAATCGTGGAAATTCCAATAGGAATAGAAATGTCAGTACGAATAGAAAGTTAAATAACCGATTCAAAGACAATGACAACTACGAATATAACCGCCTGAACAACAGACAATGCACTTGTAGATGTGGCCACAACTATGCCAATAACGAACGATATAACAGAAGAACTGAGAATTACAATAGCAATGGGAAAGGAACAGACACCATAGTTTCAATGATCCCTATAGAACGAATAATAATAACAATGGATACTACAATAAGAAAAACTATGGTAATAGATCAATGGATAACGATACACCGAATAACAACTAGTTTATCAACGCATACGAAGAACAGGGTAAACTACGATGGCCGGATGACAGAGGAAGTCGACCAAGAAGGCCAACTGTAAAGATTTCTAATATAAATGTAAAGTCAAGTGCATTTTTAACATTAAAATCTCTTAACATAGATAAAAGCTTGACATTTCTTATTGATACTGGAGCGGATGTATCTATTTGCAAAGACAACAAATTTAAAAATATAAATATACACACTCACAGGTATCAGTTAGGACACAGTTCAATGTCTAGGAGCAGCCTATCTAACACTAGCCACAGAATCTGCACAATTAAAACATAAATTTCATATTGTCAATAACAATGTCCCTATTCCCACGGATGGTATAATAGGACGTGACATTCTAACGAAGTACTTATGTAGAATAGACTTCGAAACATACACAATCAAATGATAGCACCAATAACTTTAAACGTAAAAGAAGGCAGTATATTTTAAACAAAGAAATAAGTTATTGTGTTGTTGTATCAAATTGTCTGATACCAAAACATGGTATAAAACATACTAAAGTCCTAAATTCCACAGACAGAACAGAAGTTATAAGTCATCTAGACTTAGATATACAAAATTTAAAAGATTGCGATGTTTTTGCAACAGTGAATGGAAATTATAACAATAACAACAGAATGAAATCATTAATCGATAACTTAGACATAGGAAATACTGATCCTTATGCAAGAAAAACTATAGTTGCCATAATAAATGAATTCCACGACATTTTCTACTTACCGGGCGATAAACTAACCGTCAATAACTTCTACACACAAAGGATACAAACAACAGATAAGACACCTGTATACATAAAAAATTACAGATTACCAGAAACACAAATGCACGAAATTAATAAAGAGAATCCCGTCCTTTAACAGCTTTTTCAACGAGGAACGGCTTTTATCAGTTCAAAAGACTTCCGTTTGGTGTAAAGATATCATCCAACAGTTTCCAACGGATGTTAACTATAGCATTAAGTGGCCTATATGCGGCTGCCTGTTTATATGTTGACGATATTTGCTAAAATAGCAAAATTTGCTTAAATAGCAAAATGCCTAAATTCTCTATCAAAGGAAAATAAGAAAATTGAATGGACACCAGATTGTCAGATATCATTCGATACACTTAAACATAAATTATTAAAGCCACCTATTTTGCAATACCTGGATTTCAACAAACCTTTTCTCTTAACAGCAGATGCGTCAAATTACGCTCCTGGAGCAGTCTTGTTGGAAGGATATATTGTAATTTGGGATTGCACCTCATTATCAGATATTAAGAATGTAAGGAAACTAAAATTTAACACAAATAACGATACAAAGAAAACAAAAATAAATATGTACAAAGACAGTATTATGATTGATTGCAGCGACAATCCGTTATACATTAAAATTACATTTGAAAAATTAATATCGAAAATGCGTAATTACCATTAAATAAAAGGGATAAAATTTTTAAACGAATAACAATTAATGAATTAAAAAAAAATAATCACCGATATTCAGAACTCAAACAAGAGTAAAGTAAAAATTTTACTATATGAAGAACCGAAACGTGTACATGCTGAGGAAACACAAATGGAAATTATAAAGGAATTCCATAATTAATCGCATGGTGGACATTTGGGCGTCAGAAAAACAATATTGAATTTAAAACAAAGATACATTGTAAAAATATGAATAAAATGATAAAAACCTACTTTTCGATATGTCAGCAATGCAAATGTAACAAACAGTACACACTAAAGAAAAATATACTTTAACAAAAACACCACGAACAAGTTTTGAAGTTAAATCAATTGATACAGTAGGTCCTTTACGATTGACCAACAACTATCGTTACATTCTGACAATGCAGTGTGAGTTAACAAAATATATCGTAGCTTATCCCATGGAAACGAAAGACGCGAAAACGGTTGCGCAGACCTTGGTAGAAAAATTCATTCTTATATATGGTAATTTTAAAGTTCTCAAATCAGACAAAGGAACATAATTTACAAACCAACTTTTAAAAGAAATATGTAAATTGCTGGATATAGAACAAACTTTTAGTACTCTTTACCATCATGAGACTCTGGGTTCGATAGAGTGCTTAATGAATTTCTTTTAAATCATTCTAAAGATAATGAGTGGTACTCTTGGATACCGTATTTTGCATTTTCATATAACACAACTCCACATGTTGATACAGGATATTCTATTTACCCAGCGATGAAATAAAAAAGGAACAAATATTTTACAATACAGAAGATTATGTCGCAGAAGTTAAACAACAATTAAAATATTCCTTAGAAAAATCAAGAGAATTTTTAGAGAAAGCTAAAAAATCAAGAATATCTGAACAAAATAACTCAAGACCATTAACTTTAAAAGTAGGAGACCAAGTTTTTATAAGAATAATAGATAGAAAGAAAACTCAATCAAAAATTATTCTTTAAGGGGTAAGGGTGTAGTGTAATCGATTGCTATCTATACAGCCATACTTTTACTAAAGTTATCACCAGTTCATATTTTGGACGAATTTTGTAAATAAAATCAATTAAGTTTTTACTGTCGATTTGTTGGCACAAACAAAAACATATCCTTTATTTGCACTAATAAGTGCAGTTTAAAGAAAATAGCATAAGGCACTTTTAAGTGCCTGCTACCCTCCAAGTTTTATATTGCCAGTGGCGTTTTGAAAGCGCAGGCAGCATTATTAGGCAGGCCTATAAAACACCTAACCCGAAAACACTACACTCTCATTTCATGTATGCGGTCTGAATCAAAGGTATTGATTGTTGACTCAGTAGTTCCCTGTAATATGTTTTTGTGCGGTATGTTGTGTCCGGTGTCCATCCACTCGTCCATTGCTTTGAACCTTAAAGCTGCAACTGCCGCTTCATATTTTATTGGGATGTCTATTGGATGTATATAGTATTGTCTCCAAAGCCCTAGTTGGCGTTGTACGCGTTGCCCCACATATACCTAGACAACATCTGCATAACAGACTGGTTCAAATCCTTCATCGGTTATGGTTCTTAAGAGTCCATTTATGGTAGTGACAAAATCCCTCCCTGTGGTGTTCCCTGACCTATTTTGTCTCTGATTGTTATGTCCTGAATGCTACAGCTAATCGATCTATTTCTTAGCATATAGTTAACCCAGTCTTTGGTCACCCTGGAAAGTATTTAAGTATTGGATGCGCTGACATTGTTGAAGGCTCCTTCAATGTCAATGGATACCGCTAAAGTATATATTTTCTTAGCGAAGGTGCCCTCAATATAGTGTACTGCGCATATAAAGCGGTTTCTACTGATCTCCCCTTTACATACGCATGTTATTTATATTTCAGCGTATCATTGAGTATACTGCTCTTTATCATGGTGTCGATTCTACGTTTCATGGTTTTGAGTAGGAATGAAGTTATACCATGTTCTGACGAGCACTCCAACAACGTAGTCGGCTCTCAGAATTGCAACATGAATTAAATCGTTCATACAACACTATTCTTAATTCTTGTCATCAGAGTTTTCTTTTGCAGACTTGTTGTTTCTTCTTTTACACCGAAATCTTTATTTATTTGTGTATATTACCTATGAATTTAAATAAAAAAAATATTCTCTTTCTCCTGAATATAGTCAGAACCCATAGCTATTTTCTTTTTATTCATGTTTTCCTTTTTTCTAAAAATGTTGTTGTTTTTAATACATTTTTATATTTTCTCAACTCATATGTCACATATCAAAAAAAACATGAGTTTTTTTCTTTATCCCACATTTGTTTCTTGTTTTGTACGCTAATTGTAACCCAATGAAAAGAAAGATATGTCGAAATACGTAGGAAACTAAATTAAATTCCCCCAACATTTTAAAAATTTTAAAAAATTAATAATTAATAAAAATAAATTTTATGCTGTCAAAATTAATTTATTTTCGATGAATGCTCTCAATTGTTAGGGATGGGACGAATTTCTTTGTTGTTTGGAGAGTGATTCCAATTGAACTCCGTACAAAAATCGGTGTTCGTTCACAAAAATTTTAATTACCTTATAATTAAGGTTCGAAGAACGAATGAGAGAGCGAACAACGCTCGTCTGTACATGGCATTAGGCTTAGTGGCCGATATGATTTTGGTGTTGCGTAGTTTGCCTGTAGGGCTTGGGTATGAAGACTACCCTAGCTTCCTGCCAGGATTTTATTGTGCACGTTAATCTTAAGCATGCTTTAAAGAGTGCGGCTAGATGTAGTGAAAAAATATCGCATCTTTTTTTGTGACATATTATAAGGTTCTCAGCCGAAGCGTTTGTAATTTATATGGTTTAACCCAGAGTCCTTGTGTTTAATTGTCTAAAGTTCCGGGATCAATCCGATCTGTATTTTACCAGGGTGATGTAGGTTAATCTGTATGACTTCTATCAGTTGTCCTCCAGTAACCGGGTTTCTTGGGAGTCCGTGTTCTTCTCGTCGGCTCCCTCTTCTTTGTTGTTGGGTGTTTTCTCCAATCCTTGCCTTTCCGATTTTGCCATTGCCATTAGCCAGACTTGCCATTGAAGACCTGTCCAAGCCTAACACAAGTAGAGTCCCTTCCTCGTTCTCCACCCTGCGAAAGACTTCCCATTTCTTCACATTCAGTGTCTTGTTCTGTAGGCTGAAGGCCTCGAGCATGCGCTCCGTGTCGAAATCGCTGCCCCAACCTCTGACAAAGACTGTAGCCTTTTGTAATTGAGGAATGTATTTTTCCTCTTGTTGTTGATCACATTCAACGCCTCCTCATGGCTTATTGCTTATTCAGCTTACCGAACGCGCTTCGCATAAGACGGCGGCAACTTATCATCTGCTGATATCATCTTCTCTTTTGCAAATACCAGTTGGTCCTTTTGAGATTCCCGGTCTTTGTGGAAGATTCCGACTCAGCACTCGTCTCCCTGATATCAGACCCAGTTTCGTCTACCTTCTTCAGTGGATTCTCGTGGCAGTCTCGTTGGTTTGACTGGATTTTCTCTTACTATCGGTCGAAGGGAAGCTCTTTTTCTTTATAGGGGTCGCCTGCTTAACCGGAGACCTTATCCTCTTCGCCTTTTCCGCAGAAGTGGAGGGAATGTCAGGCTTATCCTTTTAAGCCCTTATTGTTCATCCGGTTCATTCTGGCCAACTTCCGCCTTTGTGCCCCAGACAACTGATTCTTCCTGGTTGTGAGTTTGGACATATATTTTCTCATATCCTCTTCCGGCTCTCCAAGACGGTCATATTTGTCTGATTATCATGTTCAGATCCAGAATTCGAAGTTGTGTACCCTTCTGTCTATGAAGGCTGGGTTGAGATTGCTCTTCCCTTGTGGTTCCTCAACTCTGAATCGGTGTTGCCCGATGGCTGAGTACTTGTAGCTGTACCTTCGACTACAGATGCCAAACACCCACATCTCTAGGAGATTGTTGCACACGATCACGGGATGACGACGGGGCGTGACTCGTGGGCAGATCAACGAAACCCGCCGGTACTATGCGGAATTGCCTTAAAAGGTTCTTTTAGGCCGCGCATCATGTAGCTTTTCTTGGTTTAGGCACCATGAAACTACACCTGTGCATGCACTAACAGCAATGAATAAAATAAAAGGTAAAAACCTCGTAGTCAAGTGCTAATTAGATTGCATCAGGTTGAAGTAAAATCCTGCCAGTTTTAGTTTTTAATTTTTACAACACATATGTTAATTATATACTAAATTACAATATCTATTACACCTTTCATGTAAATTTAAAAAACTCACAGGTACACAAATTCAAATTTCTTGCGTACAATAAATATGGTTATAGTATAGGTTATAGTTTATATCATTTCAATGGGCAAATTCAGTGCGGCAACTGCATACGTATATGTGCGATTTTGCGTTTTGAAAACGGACCGGTTTTGTGTTACTCAAACGCACCACTTTAGCTTAGCCTTGGCGTACCAACAATACATTCACATGTCTAATTTATTGTCTTACTAGCATATGCCCGCAATTTCGTTAGCGAATGTTGGAAATATTTCAAAATGTATTAACATATTATTTTATTTTCAGAGAAAACTGCATATGTCAAACTAAGCTATCCACAAATTAATATCGACCACAAATTAAATTTAAGTACCATTTAGTACCAAATTTTATTATTCGAGCTCTAAAGGTTCACCCAAATCCAAATTTTTCCATTTTGCACACATTATTTCCATAAGTACCCTCCTCAACCATCTAACTAAACTTCCTGCATACCACGATCCTATACACCCACAATGATTCCAAACTCTATTAATTCGCCCACAATTAAAATTGTACCGAAGTTAGTAGTAGAATTTCCAAAACTTCCTACTTAAACCAAACCTACACCCTGACAGTGATTCTAAATCCAATTTTCAGGATTCCAACTCCATAGGTTCACCCACAATTCAACTTGTACCAAATTTAGTACACAGTAGTTTGAATTTCCAAAACCTCTTACTTAACCCAAACCTACACGACCATAGTGATCCAAAATATAAGTTCCAGGATTCCAATTCTATCGGTCCACCCACAATTCAAATTATACCAAATTTTGTACACAGCAGTGCCAATTCCAAAACTTCCTATATACCCCAATCCTACACCCTCACACTGATACTAAATTCAGGTTTTAGGATTCCAACTCTATTGGTTCACCCACAATTAAAATTGTACCAAATTTAGTACTTAGTAGTACGAATTTCCAAAACTTCCTACATACCCCAATTATACACCTCCACAGTGACCCTTATTCAAAATTTCAGGATTCCTACTGTATCGGTTCACCCACTATTCAAATTGCACCAAATTTAGTACACTGTTGTACTTATTTCCAAAACCTCCTTCCTACCCCAAACCAACACTCCCACAGCGATCCTAAATCCAGGTTTCAGGCTTCCAACTTCATCGGTTGACCCACAATTCAAATTGTACCAAATTTCCAAAACTTCCTACTCAACCCATACCAACACCTCCCCAGTGAACCTAACTCTAACTATCAGGATTCCACGTTTATCGATTTACTAACAACTCAAATTGTACCAAATTTCCAAAACCTCTTACTTACCACAAACTTACACCACCACAGTCAACCTAAATATAAGTTTTAGGATTCCAACTCTATTGGTTCACCCACAATTCAAATTGTACCAAATTTAGTACATTGTTGTACCAATTTCCAAAACATCCTACTTAATGCCATGTTCTGACGGGCATTCGAACAACGTAGTTCGCTCTCAGAATTACGTACATGAATTAACCCGTTCATACAACACTATTCCTAATTCATGTCATCAGAGTTTTTTATTTCAAACTTTTTTTTCTTGTTTTACGCCAAAATTCTAACATATTTACATGAATCACATATGGATCTAAATAGAAAAATGAATTCTCTTTCTCCTGACTATAGTATGAACCCATATCTATTTACTTTTAATTCATGTTTTCCATTTTTTCTGAAAATATTTTTGTTTTCATACATTTTTATATTTTCTAAATTCAAATGTCACATATAAAAAAATTGAGAATTTTTTGTTTGAGTGTCCCCAAATTTGTTTCTTGTTTTGTACGCTAATTAGAACCATGGGGAAAGAAATTCATATTGCATTATGTAGATAACAAAATTTACATCCTGCTGCATATATAAAAACTAGACAATTTTTTTTACTTTTCATTCATCATTTTCAATATTACTAAAAAAAGTTTGAACATTTTATAAACATTTTCAAGCTGTCAAAATTAATTTATTTTCGATAAATGCTCTCAGTTGTTAGGGATGGGACAAATTTCTTGGTGATTCAGAGAGTGATTCGAATTGAACAACGTACAAAAGTCGGTGTTCGCTCAGATAATTTTGTATGGGGAACTAAGTAATTACTTCATAATTAAGGGTCGAACAACGAATGAGAGAGCGAAAAACGTTCGTCTGTACATGGCATAACCCAAACCAACACCCCCACAGTGATCCGAAATCTAAGTTTCAGGATTCAAACTCTATCGGTTCACCCACAATATAAATTGTACCATATTTAGTACACAGTAGTACGAAGTTCAAAAACTTCCTACTTAACCCAAACCAACACCCCTATAGTGATACTAAATCTAACTATCAGGATTCCAACTTTATCGATTCACCCACAATCCAAATTGTACCAAATTTAGTACATAGTAGTACCAATTTCCAAATCTTCCTACATACCCCAATCCTACACTTCCACAGTGTTCATAAATCAAAATATCAGGATTCCAACTCTTTCGGTTCGCCCACAAATCAAATCGTACTAAATTTAGTACATAGTAGTACCAATTTCCAAATCTTCCTATACCTCCGCAGTGATCATAAATCAAAATTTCAGGATTCCAACTCTATCGGTGATCCTAAATTAAAATTTCAGTATTCCAAGTCTATCTCTTCACCCACAATTTAAATTGTACCAAATTTAGTACACTTAGTACAAATTTCTAAAACTTCCGACATACTCCAACCCTACACCCCCACAGTGATCCCAAATCCAATTTTCAGGATTCAAACTCTATCGGTTCACTCACAATTCAAATTGAACCAAATTTAATACACATTTCTAAAACTTCCTACATATCTCACCCTGACTCTAAATTTCATGATTATAGCTCTATTACTTCACCTAAAAATCAAATTGTACCAAATTTAGTACCATTTAGTACCCATAAGAATTGTTTTCTTAAACTGAATCCTGACTCCAATCCCACACCCCTACAATGATCCTAACTTCAAATTTCATTGTTCCCGCTCTATCGGTTCACCAAAATCCAAACTGTACCGATTATAGTACGATTTAGTACTTTTTGTACACACAATTAACAAATTTCCAAAACTACGTTCATATCCCAATCCTACACTTCGATGTTACTTTTAATTTCAAATCCCAGAATTCCAGCTCGATTTGAATTTCCAAATTAAATTTGTACCAAATATAGTACCATATAGTACTTTTCGTACACATGAGTACACGCTTTCAAAACCATCTCCTTAAATGGACCCTACTTCTCAACCTTAATTCACACTCCAAATTTTTTAACGCTATCTGTTCCCATGCTACAGATTTGTACCAAATTTAGTACATTTTCGCACTTTTCGGATGGTTATAGTTCGAATTTCTAAAAACCATTTGGTGCATCTATCCTACACCAAACCAAATTTCGGAGTTCTAGCTCCAACGGTTCGCCGAATACAAATGGCATCACATTTACTTTTCGTACCATTCTAGTACGAATTTCCAAAAACCCAGCCTTATCTGTCACATTTGGACCAAGACCAAGCTTCAGCCGTTTCGTCTGTGCGTTGATGAATCGTTAAATCAGTCAGTCAATCATTTTACTCTTTTATTAGTATAAATTCTCTTATTTCGAACTTAACGTTTACGGTTCAAATACGTATCGCAAAAGTGGAACTTTTTCGGTGTATTTCGGTCACTTCAGTTCACGAATCCTAATCCCGCAAGCAAACGGAGGATACTTGTCGTTACAATAGGAAATTTTGAATATATTTATTCAATTTTACAGCATAGCACTTAAGCATTTACAATCCAAATATAATTGTTTTTTTAAATAAGTAGTAGATTTGGTACAATGATTCTTATTGGGTACCAAATTTCTCCACTAAAATTTATAAATAAAGGTCCATTTTTTCGGGTAGCCCCCATATAAGGGCACATCCAATGTTAGGTAATTTTATCGCGGTGATGATGGTGGGGGTGTGCATATACTGAACTCAAGGGAATGGGGTATGCTAAAGACAACGAGAGCTTCAAAACAGTTCATGGCGTATTGGTGTAAATATAATGAAAAGAGAAGAAAGGGTTTACAAGAAATAAAACACAAGAGATAATTAGTAAATTATTCTATATCAAGCTTGACTTTATTACCTTGGTAATCTTTGGTTTGGCGGCGTCAGACGTTAGCTCGACTAGATAGTTATTTAGCACGTGAACTTCTAAGGAGGTTGAAGTTCACGTGCAACCGATCCTCTGTGATAACGGTGATCGCTGAGGATCGGTTGTCGTTTACTAATGCATTTACATATTCCAATGGGAGAAAAGGTCAAGCAAGTAGAGCAGAACAACAACAACCACCGCTCGGTGGCATCTGCATTCTACGGTCTCCGCTGTTCCCTTGTCGAGGAGATGCCGTGATGTCAATCAGAAGACGTGATTGACTGAGCTCGGGAAGGTGAGTCAGAACGTATCAAACATACACATTCCGGCCCCCTTTCTACGACCGACAAAGTAGCAGTTAACAATAAAATTGGAATATGGGTTAGTAAAAGCTTTATGACGTAAATTCAGATTTTAAGTGATCTTCAATCTACAAATTACAAATTTAATAAACATCACAAGTTTAGTAAATATGCGATTAATGTATTCAAACGATATTATTTACTATGGTGATTGATTTATAGTATGGGTGCGATATTAGGTGGCAGGAACTAACCCGCAGGAACTAACCCGCACATTAATTTTGGTGGTTCAGCTTCCAGTATTTGGACGTAAAGATCAGCGCCAAGTAGCAAGTCTTCTGGGCTGCCAAATGTGTCAGCTAAATCTAAAGGAATTTTAGATTTCAAAGTTCGAATAGGTGGAGTTAAAAACAATTTCCACTTGACATTGGACCGGACTATTGCTTTTGTTTCTACAATTCTGGACGAGTTTGTGGAGGGGACAACAAAGTCTGTCCTAGACTTTTGACCTTTTTAAAAGCCGGATGTGAATTGGAGGAGGTGAATTGGCCGGTGAAGAAGGGCGAGCCTCACCGGTGGTCTACTGTAGTAGGTGACAGAGACGTTCAATGTCTGATGCCTGAATTTTTTACAAATATGATGCTGAACAGATTCTGGAATGTGAGCAAGATATAAAATCGCCAGCAAAAACTTCAATGTCGACTATGATTATCAACAGGTGGATTGGTGCAGTCATTGGTGGTGGAAGAATATTGAAATTCACAAGGAACTATAGGAGTTGTGGACTGCACAGTATTCGAAGTTAAAGATGAAAAGAAGGTGCTAGGTGGCGCATAATTGTGACAATTTGGTGGAGATTGTGAATCTGGTGGAGCTATAGCTAGGGACCTATTACTTACAAGACTTTGAAGACAATTGAGATGCCGATTTATGGTGGATATTTTATATTTTTCCTTAACGCCATCAAATTTATCAACCTGTGCAGTCTCGAATGTGGCAAGGTATGTTTAGCACTCATTATAAGTGCACTTAACTTTATCCCATAACTCTAGAATTTCTGTATTGCGAATTTCGAGGTTGTATGCAGAATACTGGGATTCTGGAATTTTTTCAAAGAATTCCACACTTTTTACGACAATGTCAGTAGCTCTATTGAAGCGAGTGAGTGGAGTTATCGGCATTATGTAGGGAGGAAATACAGTAGATAATATATAATAATGCCTATAAACAAAAACTACACTATTAATAACAAAGGTTGAAGAGAATAGTAATTGAATGACAACAAAGGTTGATATAGCTCAAAAGATATTCCACCAAACACTCCAAAATATGGACAAAATTTTTAAAATATTGCAAATGTCTATATTAAAGTTGTACAAAGTGAAGAAATTTTAAAGAAGTTCTTCACGATGTACCCTACTTTTCAAAGACCACAAAAACAAGTTTGCTTTTTCAAACTTGAATAAAAGCAAACAATTTCACCAAATGTGCCACGCTTCCACTACAGGGAGTCTACGATCCGAAACGACCCGAGTCTTACTCGGCCAACGTCTGTCACCTCAGCCCGTTGTGTAATAGCAAGGTTGCTACAACAACCAAATGTGCCAAATGTAGGGTGCAAGTGATCAAAAATGTAAAAAAACTAACAAGGAGTACTCACTTTTTCAAAAATTTTGAGTAAGAGCAACAAAAACAACGAAGAAATATTTCAAAAAAAAAAAATACTTTTACTCAGTTGCCGAATGTAGGGTACAAATATCCAAAATTATCAAAACCCTACTAATAATCAATACTTATTCAAAAATATTTTTAATATTAATTTTTGTATATTCACAATTTTTTTCGCTTGGTGCCACTGTGCTGTAGTGTAGTGAATAACGAATATCACACAAAACAACTTCAGTAGTGTTGGCGTAGTTGTGTTCAGTAGTTTGTTTTTGCAAAATAGTCAACGTCGTTGTGTGCATTTGTCGCGATGTGACAACACACAACAGTGGGAAAGGTATGGTATTGTTTGTAAATGCATTGTTAACCTCGAAGTGAGGCACCAGCGAAATTCTCATGCAGTTTATTTCGATGGTCAGCTAAGTACTTCTCTTTGTTACAAGAGAGATTTGGGTATGAAAGGTTTTTTGGATAGAACCACCATTTCCGTTTTTTATATTGTGGCGTAACAACGGTAAAAAATAAAAACAAATTGTTTTCACAACATAGTAAATTTGTTGGCTAAATATATTCCAGGTCAAACATTATATATATTTGTCTATAAAAATGTTATTGCTTTATATTTCAAAACACTCTAAACTGCAAATAAAAATAACTTGGTGGGTAATGTGGACCAGTATGTGTGGGTAATGAGGATCAGTAAGTTAAAGGTAGGTTGTGGATTGATTGTGATAAATTTCAATTTATTGCACTCTTGTGTAACAATGAATGCAAAAATATATGGGTTCATGTTTTGCAATAGCCCCCATTTAAGGGTATTGCCCCATTAGCGGTATTATGAAGGTCCTTTCTTCGTTATCCAACCGAAGCACCTGTAATTTCGCATATCGAGTTTTCAGAGAATACCTCCTCGCATATTAAATGCGCCCATGTTTCGAGCTCGTCCTCATTAAAAGGTCCCACTTTTTTATAGTGGTCCACATTACCCGACATTGAATATTTTTATTTAAAAATTATCGGCTTCAAAAATGAATAAAAATTATTATTTCCAATAGATGGATTTTCCTCAGTTGTTACGATATCATAACAACAGAGCAAACAATATTAAACGTTTTAAACGCAATATCGCAACCTTATAAAATAAAAACATATTCTTTGAGTACAGATCTCTAATTTTATTTACATTTTATAAATACATTATCGCGTATTTGCGTTTTTATACACACATTATTGCCTATTTGCGTTTTTATTGTTAACATGCCTCTGTTATGCATGATTCCCCTTGGTTATGTTTTCATGAACTATTTTGTCAAAATGCATTTTGTCGAGTCTTTACGGTTTCTATGTCTTTGTTTTGATCAACACCTGCATTTGTAACATCGAATGGCGTTACGTTCATTGAAATTTTAATTTTCAATTTTATATAGCGAGTTCTATACTAGTGTCGGTTTTTGCATAGAATTTTGCTATGATCAAAGTCTATGTCTGACGTGAATTTTTAAATTATTCAAATGTAAATAAATTTCATTAATTCTATTTCAAATTAGTCAATCTAGTTGCCAATTTTATTTCATTATTGTAATCAATTACTTACTTATATATATATATATATATATTAATGTTATCGTTTTAGGTTAAAATTTGGTTTCAAAATCACAGATATAAATGTAAACGACAAGCGAAGGAAAAAGCTATGGCTGAACAAAATTCCCAAAACCAGGTAATATAACATTTTTTATTTTATTAATAGATGATATTACATATTGTGGTTTATATTTTAATTCAATTATATAAATATGTTCGTATTGAAATTTTCATCCATAATTTGGCATAGCGATATTGCTGTTAGCCAGTTGATATATTATATATTCATGTAATGAATGTTCTATACTATTTGTAGTTGTAGTTTTATACATTATATTCATTAATAATAAGATTTCTATATTTAAGACTTGCATTAAGATAATTAAACAAATTAAGACAATTCGTGCCATTTAGTATATCAATAACTTCATGATATTCAAGAATACATTTACCAAAGAATCTATTTCTTAAATGAGCATATATGGTGCATGCTCCAATAAAGAGGTATGTGTTTTCTATTTCACTCATATTACAAATTGAACAAAGAAGACTTGTATTATTGTTCCCAGTAAAATGTTTGCCGTTTAAGTTAAGTAAACCCCCTCTAGCTTTTATAATTAATCCTGTCGCATATGTAGACAAATGTTTAGTACAGGTTGATATCTGAAGAATACATATCATGAGATTCTGAATTCTTTGCATTAGTGCACATTTCATTTTGCTCTTGATTTTTTACAGCATTAGTAATATCCTTCCAATATAAACAAATGGGAATGTTATTATTGGAAGGATAGAACTGCACTGCGTGGCAATCTCTGTGGGTTTAATTGCAGAACTTTATTTATTTAAAGTTTTATTATATAAAGTTGGAAGATCAATTTCTAAGTGAAGCATATAATTGGGTGTGTTGTTTGGTAGATATAGCATTTTTTAATGTAAAATCGTAATAGCTTTTCTACACATTCATATTTCTGAAATCCCCAGATCAGAGCTCCATAGAAAATTATGGACCTTGAGGATGCTGTTTATTTTCGATATTTTAGGCTGTGATATATATTTTAGCTATGTAGAATTGATGGCCATTTTAGATGATATTAGTTTTTCTTGAAGATGAACATTGAAAGATAAATTTTAGTTTAATAAGATACCAACTTAATACTCGTGTCAATATGAATATGGCAAATTATGTTTTTCAAAAATGAGTCAACAGGGTCATACAATTCGAAATTTTCCTTTTTAAACGCCCTCCTGTATTCAATTTACTCAATCTGTGTGCTGGGGAAAGTTTGAAAACGCAAATCTTTCTTAATGGATTAACACGCAATTTCCAGCATTTTCAAGTGGTATATAAATTCGAGTTCCCTTATAACGAACTTTTTTACAACGAACACATTTCCCGGCCCGTAGTTGTATGACATATTTTGCTAAAAGAGTAAAGATTTGTATTGTTACTCTTATAGTGAACTACGGATATATCGAACTATTTATTCGGTCCCAATTTGCAATTTTCATTTATTTTACAATCCTCATAAAAGTTTATTTTAATCTCTACAAATAATTGTCAAAAAGGTCACAAAACCTCTCAGTTCCCAACTGAATATATTTTTTGTTCTAAGCCTTCATCTATAACGAACTAATATGATTGGTCCCTACGAGGCCGTTCTTGACTTTATTGTATAAATAAAATTAAGTAACATTATTGAATGTTCTCCCGGACGTGTCAAGTATGAACTAGCTATTCGATCAGATCAGAACTTTGATTATTAAAAGGTATAAATAAATATTAATTTTTTGTACAGGCCAGATTTTTGTTTTGAATACTTGAAATTTTTTACGGAAACTATGTTTTTATATTTTTTTCTTATCAATATAGTTTACAAATAAATTTATAAAATATGGTTAAAAGGCGCCGGATAACGAGATCATTTGCGCCCATAGGTGGTCAAATTTATTTACAGATTAGATTTCATTGAATAAATTAATAGTAATTAGATTATAAGGAAGATTAATTTTATGTATATATATGCTTTGTGAAATATAAAATTATATATTATAAAAAGAGAATGTAGATGTCAAGAGTGCCACGTTTGTGGAGGGAGTTTCGCATTCTCGGCAACATATATCATGTTGAGCAATCGAGAATTCTTCCTATAGGTTCGTCGATCCTTGAGGATGGACATTCTGATAGAATGTGTACCACAGAAAGAAAAAAACGTTGCAAAATCAGCACCTGGCTGGTACAATATTTTTATAATAATGTCTAATAAGACAAGCCAGAAAACTGCAGTCGGCCCTACTGAGATGTTCGTCGTAGTTTGTCCTATTTACTGAGGGATTAACTGATCTTAGGAAAACATCGGAACGATTCCAGAGATCAAAGTACGCTGTATATATGGTGAGGATATTAACTTTGGAAAAAAATGCGGCTCAGAAATATGCCGCATTTATATTTAGAGCTCGCTTGGTAGATTCG
Organism: Musca vetustissima; assembly: GCF_032173495.1. NCBI lineage: Eukaryota > Metazoa > Arthropoda > Insecta > Diptera > Muscidae > Musca > Musca vetustissima. The sequence goes on from NW_026877592.1 coordinate 103,675, forward strand.
TCAGCGTATTCATTTCCTGCAATACAAATGTGGGATGGAATCCACAAAATTACAGCATCTACGTCAAATGCTCTAAGCTAAACGAAAACAAAAGATCCCTTGCGGTTTGCTTTTATTGTTCTGGTAACACTCAGGCTGTCAGTACAGATTAGCGTCTTACCCGCAGACCTGAAGCATATGTCATAGCCGATATGACAGCTGCCAGTTCTGCTGAGAAGACTCCAATTCCGTCCGGCAAGCGGCGTTCGTAAATTTTTTCAAAGATGCAATTTAATATTTGTTTTACTATGGAATAATATCTTGACATTCCATCAAAAGATCCATCAGTATACAAGACCCACTGCGGGCTGTAAGATGAGATCTTATCAGGCAAGAGAGACTTGTAGAGCAGGTCTTATGCAGACCATCCATTATGGCCCTAGATGGTAGATTAACAAAACATTTCTCATGGAGTTGGCCGAAGCTAGTAAATCTTCCTTCAACTTTTAAGGAAGATTGTTTAGGCGAGGGTATTATTAGTTAAATTATTCTAATTATCTCGGTTTAATAGTCGTAATCTTTTCTTAATACAACAAATAAATTACCTCTTGTAATTTATGGTGGCGGCGACAGAGGCCTGTTAGTAGATAACGCGTAGACGTTATTCAACAAATTACTTCTATGGAGGTGGGTCGACAAGTGAACGCTGTGGTTCATGCAATCACAGAGGATTGCGGTGATCGCTCAGGATCGGTTGTCGTTTACTACTACATTAACATATTCCAATGGTAGAAAAGTGTCCAGCAAGGAGAGCAAACCAGCAACAACCACCGCTCGGTGGCATCTGCACCCTACGGTCTCCGCTGAGGGAACTTGCAGAGGAGATGTCCGTGGTGTCAATCAGCAGACGTGATTGACTGAGCTCGGGAAGTTGAGTCAGAAGGTATCAAATTTATGCATTGGTCTAAGGAGAGCAGTGGCAGTACGAAAATATTTGTTAGTGACAACCTCTAATTTCTTCTTATTACCTATAGAAGTCCAGCCGTAAAGTGTCCGAATCGGGAAGCCTTTTCCTAAGAATCTGAAATTTCTCTGTTAGATGAGAAAATTGTAGGAAAAGATGCCATACTTCGTCTTCTCAAGTTTTTAAATCTACTCCAAAGAATTCTGGTATACAGGTAGGGTTTAAGGGAGTTTAGAAAATTATTCCATGTTTGCCTCATGGCAATTTTGCATTCGGATTTCACAACTGCACATGATCTCCCGTTGGAAATCCCGTTCTGCTAATTCCGCAGTCTCTTGAATTTCTTCCAGGCTTTCTGTCTTAGAAAAATCAATATAGAAATTGTACTGTTAAACCAGAATGAGGCGTTCTTCTTATAGGTTTTGGACTGGATTTTCTCGGAATGGATTCATTTGCTGCTTTGCAAAATATACGTTGAATCTAGGCAGCTTCTCTATTAACATTTATTAAAAGTCGATAATTTTGTTCTAAATAAATTCCAGTCTGCATTTTTTAGTATAAATTTTTGAATGAATTTGCGATTGTATGTTGAATTGTTACCAGATATCAGAATGGGAAAGTGATCTCCCACTTCTGGCATATCCAAGGTGTGCCAATTTAAATGAGGGGCTAGTTCGGACGTACGCATTGAAACATCGATTGACGTGAGTAAGTTCCGGATGCTAAGTAAGGTTGCCGAACCATCGTTTAAGAAGACTAGCCACCTGTCCTCAGCAAAATCCACACATAGCTTACCAGAGCGGGAGTTGGAAGAGGAGCCCCAAACAGTATTATGGGAATTTAGGTCACCGACGATAAGTTGATGACCGGTGTTATGGGTATGAATTTGATTGGTTATGTTTCTTTCATTCAAAAACAACGTGATGTTCATTGTAGACATTTGTTATTGTGAGAGAGAAACCACAATCGATAGTTACTGATTGAAATAATGGACTACAATTTGAGTTATTATGTGAAGTGATACTAATATTGTTGCTGACTAATATAGTGATATATATATAGATTAATTATATTTCTTATTGTGATGAAAATAATGTTAGGATTTATATGTAGAGGTACTTAGCACGGTTTTTCTATATGTTTCAGGCGTTATGATGACCTTGAGATTTGGAAATTTTGTGAAGGTTTGGCTTCATGGAGACATTTCTACGTCCGTCTGATCATATTCACGTACTGGGGACGCTATCGTGTCACTGGAAATTTCTTGGATTTCTATTTTCGTGAGATCAGTTGTTGTTTTAGTTTGTGTTATGTGCGAGCTGGAGTTGTTTAATTCACTGTTAGGTAAGATGTTGATATGTTCTGTTGGCTGGTTTTCGTGATGGATAGTGAGTTTATATTTTTGATGATAGCGGATTTTTTTTTCTGTTGGATTTCATGTGTCGTTATTTCATTCTGCGTAGTTGAGATTTTGCTGAGGCATTGTTGTGTTTTGGAGTTGCGGATATTGTTGTTACGGGTTGTTGTTTTCGTGTAAAATTCATGGATTCAGAGGGTGTTTTGGGAAGGGTTTGTTTTTCTGATTCATTTACACCTCGTACTGCTTCTGAATAGGTGGCTTTTTGTACATGTGGTACGATAAGGTGGAAAGATGGATTTGAATAAAAATTTTCCGTTCCTCGCAAACAGTACAACTATTATTTATTTTGATTTTGTTTACTGATTTATGCTTAAGGAAGCTTGGACATTTCGGGTCATTGGATGTGTTGGAGTCCAAGGTGCAATTGACACAAAGTGTTATGCGTTTGCAGTGAAACACGTAAGTTCTGAATGTTATTTCAATGGGATAGAATTAAAATAGAAAGAGGGGTGGATGATACCACCAAATGTCCAACCATAAGCCAAATGAGGATGTTGAGCGCTCTAGAAATGTTGAGCGCTCCATTCACACTTCCACAGATCGGTTAGTCCGTGAAGAGTGTCATTTCCCAAGAATTGTTTCTGAAGTCTTGTAAATGCTGGGCAATGGCACAGAAAATTTTCCAGCGTTTCACTGTCTTCCCCATACGCTCTGCACATGCTGCTACCTTCGCATCCAATCTTAAGGAAAAGATGTCCCGAATACCTAGTTTTGCTTAGTTTTGTCTTCAGTTTGGTCATCCTATAAGATTTTGGGGATTTTTCATGTCCCCTCATTTTCCGAAAGGGTTTTGTGGGTCTTATTCGCCCATTCCCTCATTTCTTGGCGTGCTTGGCGGTATTCACATCTATTGTGGGTAGTGCAGTAGCACTCCTGGCAAATTTAATAAAATTTTAAACATGGCTTAAAAATCAATTTGCTATATCTTATAAATTTAATTTATTACATATGTGGCATATATTTATACCCTCCACAATATTATGGAGGGTATATTAATTTTGTCATTCCGTTTGTAACTCATCGATATATTCATTTCTAACCCTATAAAGTATATATATTCTTGATCACGGTAAAATTCTAAGATGATCCAGCTATGTCCGTCTGTCCGTCCGTCTGTTGTGATCACGCTATCTTCTGAAGGAATTGAGATAGATCTCAAAAATTTGACATAGAGTTGTCTATGCCTGCAAGCAGGTCAAGTTCGAAGATGGGCTATATCGGTCCATGTTTAGGCATAGCCCCCATATAAGGGTACCGCCCAATTTTTGATATATTGGGGTTCTTGAGCATGCTTTTCAGCCGAATTCGCTGTAATTTGGTACATTGGGTTCTTTTTGGATAAATATCGGTCCATTTTTCTGGTGCCTCTATATCACGTTACCCCCAATTTACGTTATTTTGCGGGTTTTAAGCGCGTTTTTAACCGCTAAAATTACGTACAATGGGTTCTTATTGGGTATCAAATATCTCCAATAAAATTTATAAATATATGTAAATTTTTCGGATAGCCCCCATATAAGGGCACACCCAATTTTCGGTACTTTGGGATTCTTGAGCGCGTTTTGCAACCGAATTCGAATTAGGTACATTGTGTTCTGTTTGGGTAGCAAATGTCTCCACTAGAAAAAAAATATGGCCGATATTTATCGTCCACTTTTTCTGGTAGCCCCTTATTACGGTATCCCCATTCCTTTATTAAAATAGTTAGCTAATTAGTTCCGTGTGTAGGGGTTGTCCCCTACCGGATAGTCGTTACCGAAATAGTCAGTTTTACCCTACAAATTATGGAATTCTAAGACGATTTAGCCATCGGTTGTAATAATTCCGCTTTCTAAGGAAATCGTGATAAAAAAACTCGAACCTGACGATAATGAAATATATCGGCCAGCATTTGGGCATCTCCACCATATAATTATACCTCCTGAAGGAAAGAATTGAGACACAAAACAAAAATATTGTGTTCGAAATTGACATATTGACGCCTCCGAACCATAGTATGCTAAGTCTGAAAAGTGAGTTTTTCAGTAGAAGCTTTCAAAGTATGGAAGTTTCTTTAATCGTACGTGCCATGCTAAGTACATTTTTGCTTATAACTTTGGTTTGGATTGGCCGACGATTTCAGTGAATTTAAATTAAGGACCGTAGTATCTAAAAACGTAAAGAACTTTAAAACATGCTAAGTCGACTTAGCATACTATGGTTCGGAGGTGTCGATATGTTGGTTATTAATTAGGCATAGCCCTCATATAATTATAACCCCAAATATTCGCTAATTCCTACACTTTGTTATCTAAATTGCAGAAGTTTGAGGATTATATATTCTACCATGCTTTATTAGTATCAGTCCACGCTTTGGGGTTTTCATAAAAAATTGCTGTATTTGGTGTACATAATGCTTTACACAATCCGGTTTGTAGAATTATCGGTATAGGTTAATTTTTAGTATATTCCCTATATATTCATTACAAGAATCTGTCGGTATACCTATGGTGGAGGGTATACAAAGTTCGGCCTGGCCGAACTTAACGCTTTTTAACATGCATATAATTTCGTTTGCAACACCTCGAAATATTTACCTAGGTACACCTCAATATGAGGATTTTGACACGTTTTTCAATCAAATTGGCTGTGATTTGGTACTAAGGTGCCACTACATCTCCGCACTAAAATTATTAATATTGATCCAAATTGATATTTTAAGAATTTTGGGTACGTTTTTTAATCATATTGGGTGTTATCTGGTATTTGGTGTACTTATTGGCTGACAAATCTCACTACCAAAAAATATCAATATTGATCCCCGTTTTATATAACCCTGTATAACGGTAGCCCCACTATTACACATTTTGAGAATTTCAAAATATATGTCAATTGTCTTCCTCATGATGGAGGGAATAAAAAGTTTGTTTTATGAAAACAAAGTTATAAAATTTATTTTTATATATTTATTTTTACTTACCAGCTTAAAATTTGAATCAGCTTATAAAAAAAAGAGACAGTGTATGAGGAGAGTGGCAGTGTATGAAGCAACACCAAGGAACATAGATGAAATCTGGTAAAGATTACAAGAGGAATGAAACAAATTCCAGACAAAATCATAACAATATTGGTGAAAAGTATCCTAAAGCGCTTTCAAAGTGTAAAAAAGGGAGTGTGTGGTCAAAATATTAGAAATCCCTTAACAATTTGTTTTTTATTATAAGTGTAACATTGTTCGAATTGAGTTTTTTTATATTAAAAATGTAATGCAATAAACAAGAAAACAACCCTGAAGCTCTTTTTTCTCATTCATTAATGATTTTGTAAGGTAATATATTTTAATTTGTTTGACACAATTATGATAAATAATAAATATATGTCAAAATTATATAATTAGCTTCGTTAAATATTTGTACGCAATCATTCTGCTCAACCCATCGGATTTCAAAATATGAATATGTATAGTCATTTAAAAGATTTATTTCCTTCTCGAATCGAATCTTCGAAGTTGTAATTAAACTTAAATTTAAAATATGAGAGGAACTATGAATGTATACTGTAAAATGGAATTTTGTTTTAATAATGACCAAACCAAAACCAAATACCACCTGATTATAGTGTTTATTATAATGGTCACATGTTTAAATTCGTTCAATTTCATGTCAATGTTCCCTCGAAGTTATTACAACGGTACCTAAAATCCAACGAGGCGTACAAAAATATTCAACTTCCCCACTACGGCCGTATTACCAAAATACGTCGAGCCCATATCTTTTAGCGAACTAAACCAAATCGAGGAATAAAATTGAAAAATTACGAAATGTGTCCAATTATTTCATATTATTTTTGAAAAAATCATATTTCTTTTGTTTCTTTTTTTCGAAAAATGAAACAACAAAAATACGTTCTGTCATAGTTGAATTTGTTTAACTTTGAAAATTTTTATGTCGACATATACATATCGGTTACATTCATATAAATACATGTTGTTTTACTTTTCTTTACTGGTTTTAAATTGCATTGAAAATGCATTTGGTAAAGCGAAATTTTTAAGATACACAAATTCTATAAGCCAAGCCAATATCAAAAAATATAATACGTATTGATAGCTGCACTTTCCACTTCTTCGAAAATAGACTTCTGGATGTATTCTCCAATTATTTCTATTAACCCTACTGTCAATAACCGGGTACATTTGTACCTTTTTTCGAATGAAAATGCTGTAAAATGTTCAATAATGGAGATATTTGGATCAAATTTTGAGGAATCCTTGTTGAGGTGTTTTCACCCATAATTGAAGAAAAAAAATATAAATATTTTTTATATATATGATTTTTATAAATTTTTAAAGTTATTACCTACGTAGGTCAATAACCGTGGTACATAGCGCTGTTATTTATTAAAAAAATCGTCTATCGTGGGGTTCTTGTTTTAATTTAGTCTGTACGGATCTGATCTAAATGTAGGAACTCTAAATTATATATACATTAAACGAATACACATTTAAAACCATGTTTAAATGATAATCTATCTGAAACAAACATAATAATTTCTTTGTAGCTTTCGAATGGCTCAAACATTTTTCATTCTTCTTTATAGGTGTTCCCCAACACCTCTGCAAAGTTTTGTTGCGACTCGTGGAAATCAGAAACCACCTTGGTTTTCACCTGGTATACTGGGAATAACACAAAGATTATTGTCCGTTATTTTCCTATTATTCTTCACATTGACCTGAAACTTTATCTATAATCTAATTATTATGATTGTTTTAGATTTAAATAAATATTTTTTAATATATATGTAATTTTGAGTTCCTACATCAAGATCGGCCATGTCCGTCCGCCCATCTGTTGTAATTGGACATCTGCATGAATGTACTCGTACAATGAATCCACATCCACATTCATGGATGTTAAGTCGTATTCAGAGTACACAACAACATAACGACTAAATCGCCTAACATATTGTAGAATATAAACTGGCAATTTCGAGTACTGAACATCCCCCACGCTATGGGGTACCCAATAGGGATCCAAATTAAAATGAATTCTGTTGAAAATTGTGTTCAAAAACCTCAAAATATTGAAATTTGTGAGGTACCGCTATTTAGTTGATACAATGGTGGCCAAAACTAAAGCAACTGAATAAATAACCTGAAACTTTTTTAAAAATAAAGTTATAGTGAAAGCTTTTCAGAAATAAAATGGTAATTTATTCACTTAGAAATAAAAAACTAAAACCACTTCTTGATTTTTCCTTATAAATAAGTACATTTTGCGAGTACAGTACATGTACGAGACATTTAATCAATAAAAGTTCAATTTGATCTTTGGGTATCCTGAACCATTGGGAAGTGGTTATGTTTGTTAGTGATTCCCTTTTGATTTTGACATCCATTATGCTCCAAAGATGTTTCTTTAGGGTGAAGATCTGATGATAGTGTTGGCCTTTATAAAACACTGATTTTTGACTCCCGCAACCAATGTTTGACACGTTTTAGTGTATGTTCGGAGTTTATTGTCAAGCTGAAATACCGAAGGGAACTATAGCGTTTTCCAACACATTAGTATAAACAATCCGATCCACTAAAAATCCGAAACGAAAAAAGCACAATACCATTATTGACCCTCCTCCATGCTTCCTAGTACCCTTGCTATACTTTGACATAAGCCTTTCATTTTTGGACTTTCTCCCGGTAATTTTTTTTATGTCTGAGTGTTTAACATTACACTTTAATTCTTCCTAGAGCTAATATTTCTCCACTGAGTTGGATTCCAATTAATATGAGCATTTGCGAAAGGCCATCAGGTTTTCCGATTCTTTTCAGAAACAAAAGAACTTTCTTGATAGTCTCCGGGCATGTAAGCCAATAACTCTCTCACCAATCCCGTTGAACTCTTAAATAGGTATTTTTTTACTGCTATGACAATTTGATGATCAACGGAGTAACTTCGGGTAATGTGGACTACCATTTCCCTTTTTTTATATTGTGGACGTAATAATGGTAAAAATAAAAACAAATTGTTTTAAAAACACAGTACATTTGTTGACTAAATATATTCCAGATCAAACATTATATAGATTTGTCTATAAAAATATCCATCCAACCAAAGCATCTGTAATTTCGCATATCGATTTTTCAGAGGATAGAATACCTTATCGCAGATTAAATGCGCCCATGTTTCGAACTCGTCCCACTTTTTTATAGTGGTCCACATAACCCAACGTTTTTATTTAAAAATAACTATAGGCTTCAAAAATGAATATTTTTGTTAAAGTAAACAAGAAAACAACAAAACTTCTTTATATTCGGGAAAAACAAAGTGTTCGACTATTTTGCAAAAACGTTAGGCTATTGTGCTAAAACATGTTCAAATCACACTTTTACAATCAAACCTAAACTAAAATTCCAACATTGCAATTATTTGTTTAAAACCAAGTTTGATGTTTGTTTTCACTAATTAGGAAAACATTTATCAAGGTGGCATTGACATATTTTACGCATTTCCTTAGATATGGGGGTGGTTCACATTAGACGCATAGTCCACATTAACCGAAGTTACTCTACGAACTGATGTTTTTTTGCAGCCTCTCTCCGCGCTGAAGTATCACCACGGATATAGTTGCATAAAATAAACTTATAATTCGAGAAATCATTGGTAATTAGATGTTTTATCGGAGTACTGTATTTGTTCCTAGCCATTATTAAATTTTTCTGGCAGTGAGTCAAAATTGAAAACCAGACACATGTTATTATAATAAAATCCATTTAAAAATTATCTATAAAAATCGAAACAGGTGCAGAAACCAAAACATAGTACAGTATTTTTCGGTTAATTGACCCTACGGTTAATTGGTTTCCACGCTTAATTGAACCACATAATGGGGCAAAAAATATTTCATAGGAAAATACATATAAATTTTCTCGGATAATTAAACCCTGTTAATTGATTTTCCCGCTTAATTGGTTCAAAATTCATGTCATCAAAAATAATTTTCCTTTTGCTTTTCACCGGTTAATTGCATAACAATAATTGAAACATAATATGCCATTTTTAAATACTTATTTGACATAATTTGTGAAAAAGACTAGGTGGCGTATCTACTAATTCAAAACATATGTTTATTGCTAAGAAAAAACTGCGAGAAAGTGTAATTTGTATTTGACATTGGATTTTTTTTTAAATCATTAATAGTATTTTACGTGATTACTGTAATTGAAGAAACTATTCAATTAAGCGGGTTCGGTTCCTCGCTTAATTGAATAAAAATTTGTGCAAATTTTGATGTGCAATTAACCGAAAAATACTGTATTATGTCTTTGTGCATATGTTTGTAACAGGCAAAAGGAAACGAGGTAGACCCATAGTTCCTTTTGAGAATATGCATACAATTACTTTCTGAGTCGATTTATTCATGTCCGTCCGTCTGTCCATGTAAAATTGTAAACAATTAGGTTACATTTGGTACAGCTCATCTATTTGGTCAAAGGTCGAACCCTATTGAAATTGGGAAAAATCGGTTCAGATTTAAATATAGCTCCCATAAATTATAGATGGCTGATCGAGCTTGAGGTCAATATTTGTATTTATTTATTATTTTCCAATATTTGTCTGTAGCAGTAAGTTGTGTTGTCTGTGTCTGCTTTGTTGTTTATTCGCTTTGTTGTTGGTAAACTATTTATGTGGAGCATCTCTATTGTTAGTCTCTTGCTGTAGTAGAGATGCTCCACAATAGCTTACCAACAACAAAACGAATGAACAACAAAGCAGACACAGACAACACAGCTTACTGCTACAGACATCTAACACGTAGGAGGGGATCGTGCAATTAACCAATAACAATCAGTGCAATAATAGCTTTTGACCGTGGTAGTCACACTACGCTAGTTTTAAGGTAATTATTTTATGTCTGTTATTTAAAAGTAAGCGATCATATCTTATGAGTTATATCTTTTTAGTATTAAAAAGCTGTGATATATATTCTAATTAATTGTAATGTTTATTTATTGTAGATCAGAAAACTTCCCTGATGATGAAATTCAATGAATTTCGAAATATTGGATAATAATAAATAAATACAAATATTGACCTCAAGCTCGATCAGCCATCTATAATTTATTAAACATTCGAAAGGTCGAAAAATCGTAAACATAATTATAGCTCCCATATATATTTTCGTCCGATTTAATGTAAATGGTGCTCCAAAGTCCCTTTGCACGAAATTTGGCATAGCGTACTGAATTGAGTCTAGAATTATGTGTGCAAGGTTTCGTAAAAATCGATTCAATGTAAATTATGTACTAAAGTCCATATATATCGTTGGCATAGCGTATTGAATACAGTCTACAATGATTGATACGAAATTTTGCACAACGTATCAAACTGAGATTAGAATACCGTTATTGTTTTTTTTAATTGGTGCAGATGCAGACATAGCTTCCATATATATTTCGAACGAGTGTCAGATTGGCATTAATTTTGAACAGTGCGGCATACCGAATAGCGTGTATCAGGTGTGCTACAAATCGATTGACAAAAATTTATCCCACTGTACGCAACGACTTTAAATCTGCCGAATTAAATCTAGCATAGGTTGCAGAAAAGCATGAGTATGGATTAATATTAGTCGGTTCACTTATAAAGATCACATATTCAAATTCGTTCAATTTCATGTCAATGTTTCCTCGAAGTTGTTGTGATACACATGTAGAATATACCCAAAGTTTCTTTACTGGTTTCAAATTGCATTGAAAATGCATTTGGTAAGTCGGTATATTTAAGATACGCAATTATTCAGTGAGTACACAATTTACACATTCATGAAAAACAATGAAATTTAAAACAATGCGTTCAATCACAAAAATATATAATAATAATTTTACTTGAAAATTTACTACCAATTTATATACACATTGGCTATTTAGTTTCATTAAATTTTAAATTAGGATGTTCAGAACCTAATAACATATCACATGGATATGTTGTTATGACGTTTGACAGACTTGGTCCTGGTATAAGTGGATATGTTATGGGAACAATTAATAGACACGCAACAATTACGGAGAGAAAATTAGCCATGCTGAAATAGGAAAATATCAACGGAAAAGAGCAGAAATAATTAATATTACTCCAACTAGTTGATCCGACAATTGGCCGATGATCAAAAGCTAAGTGCACCTTAAGTTCCTGAAATCGCAGATAAGTACCTGAAAACAATACGAAGAATTTTACGTAAGCGTGGTTTTCATAGTAGAGTTGCATAAAAAATCCATTCACAAACACCAAAAACCGGAAAATCCGATTGGAGCTCGTGTAGAAATCTGTTATTTTTGGAAGCATATTTCACGTTTTTTTACTATTTGGGTCGGAAGAACCAAGTAAGGTATGGCGCAGGGCGAATAAAGCCATGGACCCAAAGCACTCAATTTCTACCGTAAAGCACGGAGAAGGCTTTTGGTCTGCTCCAGTAATTTTTTAATAGTAAATCCAATAAAAGGAAAATATTTCAAAATAGCTCCCAGAGTACAAAATAATTTGAAAAGTTCGGGAACGCAAATCTAGTAAATATGCCAAAATTAGATGGAAATACTTAAAAATCAACATAACTGCCAATCAGAAGTAAGCATACCGGTTTACCATTTTTACTCGGCCAAATTTCTCGAGTAAAAAGTTTACAAAGATATCGCCATTTTGTTTTATGCTCTTTTAAATTTGATTCAATGTTTGACCAGTTTTGTGGGTTGAGGAACGGTTTTCGAGTAAAAAGTTGCTAAACATGTAAAATGAGTAGATTCTTTTAGGTTCTGGAACGGAACTTTTGTAATGATATGGTGCTGCATGAGCGCAGCCGGAGTAGGGAATTTAGTTTTTATTAAAGAAATTATCGGGCGTGTTCTGGCATTCATTTCAAATATAGAAGTGTATTGAACACACATCGAGCTGTTCTGTAACACACATTACACCCGTTGGAAGTGAATTCTTTACAATAGAGTTGGATAGTTCCGGAACTAACTAGTTCATTGAAACCATTCCGAGGAAGGAACAATCGGAACTAGTTCCAACTTTTCAATTAATATAGTTCCTTTTTCTGATTTCCTTCCTTTTTGGTCTCGTTCCTTTTTCTGATCTCATTCTTTTCTCTGACCTCGTTCATTTATTCCCATATTCTACATTCGTTAAAATGTTTTTCACATGCTGTCACATTTTTAACAAAATATAAAAAAACGTTCATAAACTTATTATTGTGTAAAGAGTTAAATTTTATTTTTTTATATATTTATTTATTTATAAAAAATATTTTATGCTTATCGTCCTGCAGTTGAACTCTGTAGCTTCATTTCATTTTTGTTTTCATTTTTTGCACAATTTTCAATCATCTATTAACAAGTCAACACGGAACTAAGTGGGCGAAATAAACAAAAAGAACGATGAAAGAGAGAGAGAGATTCAAAGGAACGATGTACGAGTCGGAACTATATGGAGCAACTGAACTATTTGGAGAAAAGGAACTATTTGGAACAAAGGAACTGTATGGAGTAAAGGAACTATATGGAGCAAAGGAACTACACAAAGAAACTAGTTCCTTTTTAACGAGGGAACGAGAAAGATCGATCCGCTACGTGTACTAGAATGCCCAACTATAACACTTACATTTTCATAGTGAGAGTATGATGTATTCTTGTTTTTCTATTGGTCTGTTTCACTACTTTTTTAATAGAAAAGCTAGTAAAAGTACAGTAAACCCCGCTTAATTACCTCAGTGAAAATTTCAAGATTTTTGAGTAATTATCCGTGGAAGGTAATTAAGCGTGTTAATTACCTCGCTAGGGTAATTATCCGTGGACCCCGGTTAATTACCCAACATGGGTAAATATCGGTGGACATTGGTGTTTTGTTTTTTTCTTTAAATAAATAAATGTAATTGGGTAATTACATGGGACAGATTTAAAGCTACGGTTACTTTGGGGCAAATAAATGAAATGGGTAATTAAAAGGGGGTAATTAACCGTGCAATTTTGTAAGGTATTGTACTGTAATAACTGGGTATTCTGAAATCGGATTAATTAACCGTGGAAGGTAATTAAGCGGGCAATACTGTAAAACTTTTCAAAATCGCAAAATAATATGAAAATTTCGGGAAAGCAAATCTAGTGAATATGCCAAAATTAGGTGGCAATACTTCAAAATCAATATAACGACCAATTAGAACTTAGCATTCCTGTTTACCATTTTTAGTCGGACAATTTTTTCAAGTAAAAAGTTTACAAAGAGAACAGCATTTGGTCTGTTTTCTCTTAAGTTTGGTACCAGTTTTGTGTGTTCAGGAACTGTTTTCGAGTAAAAAGTTGCAGAACTTGTAAATATGGTAGATTCTTTTAGGTTCTGTATCAGACCTTGTATAAAAAATATGTTTTTAATAAAAAAGGCACATGATGATAGTTCGAAAATTTCAATTCACGTGAGAAGCAGAACAGAAGGTGAGTTCCAGAACATACCCGTATGAATAATATTTATTATTTAAACACTCTAAAAGACAATTTGAAATGTAGTGCTAAAAATTGGGATTGGAACAACATTTTAGTTTTATCAGGTTAAATTTGAACTAATGGATTATTATGGACAAAAATATTAGAAGCCATAACATATCAATCTGAAAATGATTTACAAGTAAAATGGGAAAAATATAACAAGGCATATCATACTAAGTACTAACCATCCAAAAAATCAGTTTGTTAAAAAAATTATTTTGGATACTTATAACTTTGAGGTTGCGATTGTTTTTTTTAACAATCAATATTTTTTAAGATGTTCATGTTCGCACATAAAAATGCACATGCACTTGTGACAAATTTATTATAAACAAGTTTTCAGTTTTAATTTATTTATTTTTCATGAATGGGCCATAAGGCCATGATCGGTTCCAAAAACCAACACAACAACCATCCCCACCAACTGACTTTTTTTATGTTGTCAGTAGTAGTAGGGACGTGGTACTCCGATTATGCCTAACCCCATATTTACTATCGCTGGTTTACATATGAATTTATAAGAATTTGCTCTTTCAAAACATGCTCACCCATTTTAGAGAGTATTGGCATTATCGATATCGGCCTATACTCTCATACATCATTACTTTTACGAATAGGCACAATTTTCGCTATCATCAAACCTTAGGAAAAACTGGCACAGTTATTATGGTATTTACAACATGCAACAAATGACGCCCCACTAAGGGAAAACCAAGTTTCAGAAACTTAAGCTGAAAACGATCATACCATACAGCTTTAGACTTAATCATACTAAACGCATCTATAATTTCAACAAAATCCACATTATGAAATGAAAAACCATCAAAACACTCTCAAGAACACACGAAACATCAACTGCATCAAGAGCCACAAAATTAAAATTCAATCGATCAGCATCTACACCCTCCACTTCATTGTTATTATCTTTTATTCCACTCTTATTCAAAATCACTCATAAATCTTTTGTTGATTTATTGGCAAACATATATCTGTGGGCTACGGCTTTAAGTCTCCTAATAACCTTCTTTGCTCTATTACGCACTCTACAATAAATTCTCCAAATTTCTACACTTCTATCTTGCAAATATGCTTTATACGTCATATCTCTTAATGACAGATTATGACATATATCTGGAGACTTAAACCAATCATTCCTATCAATTCTACAAAAACGCCCTTTAATTGGAACAGCAATATGTGTATAGCGTAGACCACGGTTGAGTACAGGATCAACAGGATCAACTGAGCTGTAATCTGCATATTCATGAAATTCTTAACACGATGACAAGGCAAAGATAGAGATAAAAAAAATATGAAGGCGTGGTCCGAAATACCATGACACGAAAATTGATTTGATAAAACCAATAAATCAACACACCAAATAAAAAAACAATCCAACAATGAAGTGGAAACATGAGCAACATCAACAGGGCTTTGAGTTATGTACAACCGACAAATTCATTCTGTTACAAACATCCCTTACAACCAAACTTCGAGACAAATCAAACATGTTATCATTAAAGTCTCCCATAACAATTACATTGGAATATCTTACAACAATATCAGAAATTTCATCCTCCATGGCTGCAATATTACCATGTGGTAAATACACTACATCAATTAATACAACATTGTCATTCACACTAACTTCCAAAAATATATACTCCACTACTCCATAAGAACTACTTTTACACACCAGTTTATGCTGCATAAATTGCGAAACATATAGCACAACACCTCCTACACTCATGTCAGGTCCATCACTTCTGTATCACACATAACCCGACATTGCTATAGCTTCAGACGAAACCACAGGTTTCAGCCACGATTCAGTGACACCAAAAACATCAAACTATTTCCTTCTAAAATATTTCTAAGTTCATGGCCATTAATATGTCCAACATTACGATTATTTTTAAAATTGCATAGCTGATTTACCAAATACGTTTTTTTCATTCACAATATCACCCAAAGTCGTAGAATAATTCATAAATAATTCATTAATTCATAATTCCTTAAAACCTAAAAAGTAATAAATAATTGCACTCTATGTGTTACCAATACTACCACTACTCAAATGCGACAAAGAAACAGGATCTTCATCACCACCCAACATAGCAATGCAGCTAGATATGTCACACTCATCTTTTTTCCATCCGGGAGCATAACCAAAGCTTTCGGGCTATCTGCACTTATTAGCTTGAACTTGCGAATCTTTTGACATCTCCACAGCCTGCGACACAGAAATATCAACTTTGAAGATGCACGGTTGTGGTGATCATTTAAGAAAATTCTACTTTTCACAGCGACACCAGTAACATCGCCAAGGAACAACGGCTCACGGCGCTTTTGATAGTTCGCCATTAAAATATCTCTCGTGTACACAGAGTTAAACTTGATTAACACAGATTTGCCCTTTGCTATATAGCAGCAATGGTTAATATCGTAAGGCTGAATATCAATGCCACACAATGATGCAATTTTTACGATTGGCTCCCTCGAAACCTTCTTAATACATGTTGGGCATTTATATAGGAACATCATACTCCTCCTGTTCTTATACCAAAAATTATGCTGCTCCTTAGTAACATTAATGCAGCTAATGTGAAAAAAAAATCCACATAAAAAACATCCAACATTATTCTGGTTACCCTTAACAGCACTGCTACATGAAGGGCACGTATATGAATTGGTTGTAGACGGCATGATTGTAAAGGTAAACAGCACTCAGTTCCAGATACAAGATATTTAAAAATCAAAATGAAACAGATGACCACAACAACAATTCGAAGATAAGCACTACTCAATTTTGTTTCCAATTAATGTTTAGTACATAAAACGTGTTTGACCAAACAACATCAAGCGGCAATTAAACCATTATTCTTCTTCTTTTTGCATAAACAAGCTGCACCTTTTGCAGTTTGACCAATAAAACAATAAATATGAATATTAGACAACACAAGAAGTATACAGGCGATACTTACGAGTTGCTAATTAGAAACTGGTGGTGGTTGGAAAAATAAAACACTTGTTTACTTTAAAGACTCTGGCGGTCTGAATTAATGTTTTATTCCTTTAAAAACAATTCTTAATGTTTTTGCGGCAAAGTATTTTAGCTTTCTGCTTCTTCTTCCTTAGGGATTGTTCTTCTCTGATGGCGATAGGTAATAGTTGAGGTACCGATAAATAGATTTATCGATTACATAATCGATGGAACCACAACAAAAGCAATAATAATACAAATTTCAGCAATTTTTAATGAAAACCCCAAAGCCTGGACTGATACTAATAACGCATGGAATATACAATCCTCAAACTACTGCAATTTATATTACAAATTTAGATTACATAGTGTAGGAATTAGCGAATATTTGGGGTTGTAATTATGTAAAGGCTATGCCTAATTAATGACCGACATATGTCAATTTCGAACCCAATATTTTTGTTTTGTGTCTTAATTCGTTCCTTTTGGAGGTATTATTATATGGGGGAGATGCCTAAATGCTGGCCGATATATTTCATTATAGTCAAGTTTGAGTCTTTTTTATTACGACTTCCTTAGAAAGGGAAATGATTGCAACCAAATGGCAAAATCGTTGAACAACCCGCTCAAGAACCCAAAATACCGAAAAATGAGGGTATCTTACATGGGGGCTATCCGAAAAAGGACCTATATTAAAATTTTTAGTGAAGAAATTTGGTACACAATAAGAACCCATTACGCCAAGTTTCTGCGAATTCGGTTTAAAAACGCGTATAACAATTTGGTTACAATTTGTGGGCGCCAAATTAAGGGAATCTATTTTCCTTCCGAAATGATAACACCTTAATTAATTTAAACGTTACAAAAAGTGCTCTTTATTCAGTAAGGATTCTGGAAAACCAAGAATGTACAATTCTGGAAACTGCAAACCAAGAATGAAATTATACAAACAACATATACAGATTAATTGGTAATTATTTCTCACAAACAATGATGAGTGTGTAACGGCAACCATCGTCGCTACGTATACACATTCCATCGTTTTACTATTAATAACAACAACAACAGCAGCCCAGCACATAGAAACCGGCGCGAACAGCGTACACAAATCTATTATGCTTGACTACTCTTGTTTTCAAAAGCCACACATCACAACAACAAGAAGACGATCGCGTACAGCGACCACATCTTCTTTGATGTTGTGCTGTGCTAGCCAGACAACCTTACAAACGAACCTGCAAAACAAGAATGAACAATTCTCGCTGATGTTGCTGCTTTTATACTCTCAACAGAGAGCTTTTCCAACACAAAACTGAACGAATATTATGGAAGCACAACGCAACGAAGAATTGTCGGTTCGTTGAGATCATTATGCAGTTATTCTACTACTCAAACTACTGCAATTTATATTACAAATTTAGATTACATAGTGTAGGAATTAGCGAATATTTGGGGTTGTAATTATGTAAAGGCTATGCCTAATTAATGACCGACATATGTCAATTTCGAACCCAATATTTTTGTTTTGTGTCTTAATTCGTTCCTTTTGGAGGTATTATTATATGGGGGAGATGCCTAAATGCTGGCCGATATATTTCATTATAGTCAAGTTTGAGTCTTTTTTATTACGACTTCCTTAGAAAGGGAAATGATTGCAACCAAATGGCAAAATCGTTGAACAACCCGCTCAAGAACCCAAAATACCGAAAAATGAGGGTATCTTACATGGGGGCTATCCGAAAAAGGACCTATATTAAAATTTTTAGTGAAGAAATTTGGTACACAATAAGAACCCATTACGCCAAGTTTCTGCGAATTCGGTTTAAAAACGCGTATAACAATTTGGTTACAATTTGTGGGCGCCAAATTAAGGGAATCTATTTTCCTTCCGAAATGATAACACCTTAATTAATTTAAACGTTACAAAAAGTGCTCTTTATTCAGTAAGGATTCTGGAAAACCAAGAATGTACAATTCTGGAAACTGCAAACCAAGAATGAAATTATACAAACAACATATACAGATTAATTGGTAATTATTTCTCACAAACAATGATGAGTGTGTAACGGCAACCATCGTCGCTACGTATACACATTCCATCGTTTTACTATTAATAACAACAACAACAGCAGCCCAGCACATAGAAACCGGCGCGAACAGCGTACACAAATCTATTATGCTTGACTACTCTTGTTTTCAAAAGCCACACATCACAACAACAAGAAGACGATCGCGTACAGCGACCACATCTTCTTTGATGTTGTGCTGTGCTAGCCAGACAACCTTACAAACGAACCTGCAAAACAAGAATGAACAATTCTCGCTGATGTTGCTGCTTTTATACTCTCAACAGAGAGCTTTTCCAACACAAAACTGAACGAATATTATGGAAGCACAACGCAACGAAGAATTGTCGGTTCGTTGAGATCATTATGCAGTTATTCATTTAGGTATAGTAAACATGAAAACATCTGATACAAGTTACGTTACGTTAAAATATACGTTACAATGAATGCATTCAAATACAAATTATACTTAAAAATAATGTTCCGCTACATACTCCCCCTTTGACGTGCGGGATTCGCCTCGAGTAGCGCGTCAATATCTTAAGCTTCGGAATTATGGGGACTTCTTAGGCCTGCCTCTCTTTCTCATTGGATGAACTGGCTTTAGAGAATCAGCGGAGTTGGTACCCTTATATACAGTCAACGCTGAAGCATGATATGTACCAAGTGGTATGTTGAGATTACTGGGCGAGGAAACTTCATACGTAGAAGAACCAATTTTGCGGCTAATTACATAAGCACCATGACGTTTGGAGGTAATGCTCTTAGAGGTGTTGCTCCAAACGTGAGTGTTAACTAAGACTTCCATACCAACATCTAAATCTGGTTGTGGTCTTCTCTTGCGATCAACATAAGTTTTGTTCTTGTCATGAGTTTTCATTTCCGTCTTTTTGGCATCTTTAAGAATATTTATTATTGTTTTCAAATAGGAAGATATCTCTGGGATAAAGATTTCTGATTCGACGATAGATCTCACGTCATGTTGTACATCATCAAGAGTTCGCATCTCTCTACCAAAAGTTAAAAAGGATGGTGTGTAACCGGTGCTTTGGCATTTCGATGAATTTATGGCAAAACGAATGGCTGGCAAGCACTGGTGCCACTCATCATGGTGCTCTTGAACACTTATTGCTAACGGGCATTTTAGATCTCGATTTTTACGTTCCACAGGATTTGCTTCCGGGTGGTAAACGGGAGTGAACTGTTGTTGAATTCCTAGACAATAGGTTACTTTCTGCATTATAGCTGAGACAAACTGCACACCATTGTCTGATTTAACACGCAGAAATACTTCTTCTAGAAGGATTTTCGCACATGCTGTAGCTTCCTTTATTTTGAATAGTTCCGTCCATCGGCTGGCAACGTCTTCAACAATTAAAATCCACTTGTATAAATTTTCAGTTTGAGGAAGCGGACCAAACAAATCAACTGCTACCGCCTCAAATCGCTGCTTGCTGCTTGTCGTTTGCAGAAGTCCAGCAGGTTTTAAGTTCGTTGCTTTAAAACGTTGGCAATGAATACAGCTTTTGACGTATTTAGCTATTTCGCTTCTCATCCCAGGCCAAAAATATCTACTAGAAATACGAGCAATCGTTCTCTCTGTTCCATAATGGCCTGCAGTGCTGTCATCGTGATAACTTTTCAAAATTTCCGATCGTTCATGTTCCGGTATAACCAATTGGGCATCATCACAATCATCGTTCCCATAGCAATAAAGTATTCCATCATTAAGAATATAACATCTATTCATCCATTTTAGGGAATTTTCATCGTGATTCTCCAGAGATGTTATAATATCCTTTAGGTACGCATCTTTCATTTGTTCTTCTCTAATCTGTGTCGCACTTTTATTTGGGATATCCACAATGAAAGCACAAATACAATTTTCTTTATGATCATCTTCTGTACTTGTTGGTCTGGACAACATATCAGCAAGAACATTTCTTTTCCCTGGGAGATATTCAATGGAAAAATTGTATTGTTGAATCTGTAGTCCCCATCTCGCAAGTCGTCCCGTTGGCGATTTAATGCTTAAAAGCCATTTCAATGGTTGGTGATCCGTCAGGAGCCTTACTTCTACGCCTTCAATGTATCCTCGAAATTTATTACAAGCCCAAACTATGGCTAAGGCCTCCCTTTCAGTGGTAGAGTAATTACACTCGGCACTATTTAATAGTCGGCTACCATATTCTATCGGGTGTTCCACTTGACTCTCCCCCTGGAGCAAAACTGCCCCCAAAGCATATGCACTAGCATCTGTATGAATAGCAAATGGCATATTGTCTATCGCTTGTTTTAAAATAGGTGGGGTAGTCAAGGCCTTTAATGAATCAAAAGCACGCTGTTCCATTTCTTCCATATAGCCGCTTTCTTGGTTAAATTGGTTAACGGTCTCGCAATCTCAGCGTATACGTTAATGAAACGTCTATACCAGGAACACGTTTGAATGAAGGATATTAATTCTTTGATATTTCTGGGTTCTTTACGCTCAACAATCGCCTGTATCTTTCCGGCATCGACACCTATCCCGTCAGGCGAAATCTACATTTCTGGTTATTCAGTCGAAGATTAAATAAAATCAGTCTTTCCAAGACCATTTGAGGTCATACAAGTGTTGCTTGAACGATTCAGAGCAGATGATGATATCATCCAAATAAGCTAGGATGCATATATTCGGAAGTCCAACTTTAAATTGATTAATCAGCGGCTGGAAGGTTGCAGGTGCATTTCTTAAACCAAATGGCATTCGCTTGAATCGGAATGTTCCAAAGGGTGTTATTAGGCAAGTCTTTTCACGGTCTTCCAGTGCCACTTGAACTTGGTAATAGCCGCTCTGCAAATCCAAAGTTGTCATATACTTGGTGCTTTTTGCGGCGTATAACAAATCATCCATGCAAGGCAGTGGATATCTATCAGGTAAAGTGATGGCGTTAAGTTTCCTATAATCCACACAAACTCGAACAGAACCATATCGTTTGGGGACCATCACAACTGGGGATGCCCAGGCGGAATCACATTCCTCAATTATGTCATTTTCTAACATGACCTCAATTTCTCGCTTTAATTCACCTGTTTTAACAAACATGTTCAGCTGCAACTTCCGTCGCCTTACGCTTGGGATGTGTCTCTACTTTTATCGTTTCAACCAAATTCAATTCCAATGGCCATTCCTCAGCAAAATTAAAAACTTGGGTTGGATTACCTTCGAAGTGCCAATGTCTTTGTCCCATATTCAAAAAAAATTGTGCATGCTCTAGAAAATCTGTGCCTAGTAAAGTGCGATCATTCTTGTCATCTGGAAATATCAAAAACTTTATATCCAGGCTTGTGCCACCTATGCCAATTTTACATGTTGTCGGTAGGAACTTTCGCATATTTGTCGTACCATCGGCAAGAACTGTTTGGCAATGTATCGTTTCAAACGTGCAGCCTTTAAAATTCATTAGGCGCTTTAAATTGGAACCTGCGACGCTTGTTTTTGCACCAGTGTCAAAATAAGCCTGACCAGGTATACCAAAAAGAGCGACATTTACGATAGGGATGTCTCGACCAACACACATACCAAGATAATTAAATCCAACCGTCATTGGCGATTTAGTATTCGATTTCGTGCTGCAAGTAGGGCAATTAGAGCGAACATAACCAGGAGCATTGCATCCATAACAAGCGAGCTTTGGTTTGACCAATGCTGCCTCAGCTTTAGCTTTTACTACCTCATTTTGTTTCTTGAAACAGTTTTCCTCCGTGTGCCCCTTTTTGCGACAATGTAAACAACGCTTCGTACCACCTTGGGGACCACTTTCTTTAAAGCCAGAGTTCACATCGCGTTCACGTATAATCTGTTCTGCTTCTCTTGCATCAGCTAGCCATTCTTCAAAACTTTTAATTTTATGCCGGAAAACTCTCTCTCTAATCTGAGCGTGCAACATTCCAAACACCATATCAATTTGATCAGCCTCTCTGTTGTTTGGTTTCATTTATTTAAGCATAAATGCGCCAAGCTGGCTTAGGAAAGCTTCACGAATCATTAGAAAGCTTCACGAATCATCTTTACAACATCGGCAAAAGTTGTGGCCTTCGACTTGACTCCACGCCACCATTCCGCAGCATCACCTTCCAGCAACATCGGCATGCTATTTACCACATTCGCATCAGATATTGATTCAACCGTTTTGTACGTTGAAATGCTAGAGATGAATTCCTCCACTTTTACCGGATTCCGCTCTCCATTGTACCTCGAGCTGCAGCCACTGAAATAGCCACATTTCTCGCTTTGCTTATTAACAGCACCTAGCAATTCCTTAAATTGTTCCGTCGTAAGAGACACCATATTTGTTTTTGCAGCAATACGTTGACTTCGACGCAGTAACTCGTCCTTAATACCTTCAGCCACGTTTTCGCCAAAAACAGAAAAGAAAACAAAAAAATCAGCAATCAAAACAGTTGTTCTGGTTATTTCCAAACTAATAGGGCCACGGATTGTCCACTAGAGTCGGTACATCAATTCCGAGAACTTCCAAAAACTGCCAAAAATACACCAGGTCGTTATTCGTGCCACTCAGTTGGGCGTCAGTTTAAAACAATTTGGTTACAATTTGTGGGCGCCAAATTAAGGGAATCTATTTTCCTTCCGAAATGATAACACCTTAATTAATTTAAACATTACAAAAAGTGTTCTTTATTCAGTAAGGATTCTGGAAAACCAAGAATGTACAATTCTGGAAACTGCAAACCAAGAATGAAATTATACAAACTACATATACAGATTAATTGGTAATTATTTCTCACAAACAATGATGAGTGTGTAACGGCAACCATCGTCGCCACGTATACATATTCCATCGTTTTACTATTAATAACAACAACAACAGCAGCCCAGCACATAGAAACCGGCGCGAACAGCGTCCACAAATCTATTATGCTTGACTACTCTTATTTTCAAAAGCCACACATCACAACAACAAGAAGACGATTGCGTACACCGACCACATCTTCTTTGATGTTGTGCTGTGCTAGCCAGACAACCTTACAAACGATCCTGCAAACCAAGAATGAACAATTCTCGCTGATGTTGCTGTTTTTATACTCTCAACAGAGAGCTTTTCCAACACAAAACTGAACGAATATTATGAAAGCACAACACAACGAAGAATTGTCTGATATAAGTTACGTTACGTTAAAATATACGTTGCAATGAAAGTATTCAAATACAAATTATACTTAAAACTAATGTTCCGCTACACGCGATTAAAATCCCCAAAACACTGTAAATTGGGGGTACCGTTATATGGGGGCTACCAGAAAAAGTGGACCTATATTTATAATTTGTGGTAGAGATATTTGGTATCCAAAAAGAACCTCGTGTACTAAATTTCAGCGAAATCGGTTGGAAAGCGCGCTCGAGAAGTCCAAAATATCGAAATTTGAGGGGTACCCTTATATGGGGGCTATGTCTAAACGTGGACCGATATAGACCATCTATGCAAAATTTTAGCGATCTATCTCAATTCCTTCAGAAGATAGCGTGATTATAACTGACGTCTTAGAATTTGATCGTCTTAGAATTTTACCCTGATTAAGAATATATACTTTATAGGTCCGGAAATGAATATTTCGATGAGTTACAAAATTAATATACTCTCCATAATATGGTGGAGGGTATAAAAACCAGTGGATTCTTTTGACTGTGACTCACTCTATGTAATTTGTAGCTCCACAATTTTCCGTGGGCGTTATTTAAGTTCATCTTATTTATAAATTCTAGGGATTAAGTCTTCTGTTGTTTGATGTTTTGCGTAGGTTGGACTATACCTGGTAGAGGTTTCAAGCTTGATATCTGGGATGAAGTGTACGTTTTCTTGTCAATATTAGCAGTTGAATTATAGTAGTGAATAACATAGTCGTCTATTCGTATTTCTTCGACGTATTGATCATAATAACATCTTCCAACATTTCTTCTATTGTGGGGACGTGATCGATGTTGGTTGTGTTGACTTTTCATTAAATGTTGACTTTTCATTAAATTATAAAATGTACAAGTATAAATTCTAAATCAGTTTTCAAAATTTCATCTTATAGCCTTCTGTGGCCCAAGAGTCCAAAATAAGTTCTCCAGCGCTTCTAAAGAAGACATCTACCGCTTTTAAAAGAATACCACTTGTGCTTCTAAAATAATACATACAGCGCTTCTAAAGGAAGTCCTCAACGCTTCTAAGAGAATATCTCCAGAGCTTTAAAAGAAGACCTCCAGCGCTTCTATAATAAGGACCTCCATCGCTCCTAAAAGAAGTCCTGAAGGGTATGTAAGTAGCATTGTTGTTATGACGTGTGGCAGACTTGATCGTGTTGTAAGTGGATATGTTGTGGGAACAATAATTAATCATTTATGTTCTTAACTACACCTCTTTAAATCCACACGTTATCGTGTGTGAATATACTAATCCTTCTAGTTGAATTAAAAAACGGCAAGCGGTGAATATTTTTCGTTTGCTCTGCCTTAATTTTGTTGCAGCATTCCGCGCTTCTTTGAGAATTTTCACAGTCTGAAGGTTCAATTGGATCTTGGTGAGACTGAAGAGGTTTGTTGGAAGTAGTTGCGTGAGTTCTCCTCAAGTAATTAATGACAAAAAGTGAGTCGTACTTCTCCGACATATTGGTTAAGCATTATAGGATCTTTCCTTATTTCTTCTACTATTGATACGTGATCGTTATTGGTTGGGGTGCAGGTTGAATGTTGAGTTTTCATTAAATTTGAAATACAACTATTGTTTGTGATTATATTCAAGCATAAATTCTAAATCATTTTGTAACGCCGCGAAATATTGTTCCTAGACCGTCCTTTTAGAATACCGAACGTCATATCTGGACTAGCTGAGTCGATCTAGACATGTTTGTTCGTCCGTCTGTCCATTATAACTTGTAACCACAATACAGGCCGAAATTATGGACCAATCGAACAATTTTGTATGTAAGGCTGATTTTGGTTAAGGTGGACCTCTATCTCTTTTGGTCAGTTAATATACATGGGCTTAAATTGACCAAACATTTTTTTTTTAAATTTTTTCCGGTCGCTATATAGGCTACAATTAATACCCGAACACCACGAAATTTAATATGTGGAGGGGGCTATAAACAAAGTAAAAGCATGTCTGTTTTGATGAAAATCCGTCCATATGTAACGCGTCAAATGGACCCACTATTTTCAGATTTAGCGCTGATTTGCTAAATTTGAAGGTTCCGGTTTTGATTAATGTTCTGTAGACGCCATAATTATCAGCCGAACAACAAAAATTTTCTATGGGGAATCCTATCCGACCAACTAATTCGAATGTATGTCTTGAAGGTCAGTATTTAGGTGACTAAAGGAAACAAGACTTTCTTGTGTAATATAAGAAATTTTTTAATATTATGGAGTCAATTTTTGCTGCGGGAATGCACGACTTGTAAATGATACCGCATAGTTCAAGAGTTACACAATACAATTTGTTATAAAACTCATTGTTTTTTAGTGAGAAAACTAAGTTTATCAACGGAGCCCCCGCCTATGGAATAGTTTTGGAAGTATTTACGTCTATAAGCGAAGTAAAAATATAGTATTGAACAAAACCACACTCATGGACCGTATCATGATTTTGCTGTAGTTTACTAATTAAACCTACGTCAGTGTGTAGTGCAAAAAGGAAAGCCTACGAAAATCTTAAACAATATTTTAAGTAATCTCTACATGTTGTATAAAGGATGTAATTGATATTCTCTGGAATGCGTGAACCGCATCTGCAATCTTCATATAAACTTATTGAAGTCGATTCCAAGGTTTTTATGAAGTACAGCAATATAAGTCATTACAACTTGTTATGTCTTTACTTCAATAGACAAACAATAACTCTTTATTAGATCTTAAAATGAACTACATATGTACAAACTATGAATACGAGAAACAGTAATGGATAATGATAGATAAACAATAGATAATATTTTATAGTGTTGCCATATTCAAATGTATTAATAGTGATGACAATACAGGATTGTGACGACACTACACTCTTCCAGGTTTAATAACGTACATGGTCCGAATAACATGCAGGTGGCTTTCTTGCTCTATTAGATCTTCGTACAGGATGGTGACGACACTACATAACTCCATTGCAATTGAGTGAAAACTGCGTTGAAAGAAACCACTAATAAGGGCGGAGTATAAAAATAGTTTTGTAGACGAAATAATAGTAAACTTGCAAGTTATTATCAGTCGTGCCATCCCAATTAAAACACACTTGGGGCAAGAAAAAATCAGTAACATAAATAAAAAAAATCGGAGAAAAGATACAAACAAATATTTTCTGTATTTTGTATCGAGCTTTTATGTGTTCATCGCTACGTACTTTTTTGTACAAATTTTTGTATTTTTATAGTTATATTCTCAACAATCAATTGTACCGAAACAACTTCGATTTCTAATTGAGTTCAGTTCAATAATTGGTCTGCTCCCGCACTGTAAGAATCTACAAGTTTTTACTATGATTACAATATTTCCTTTATGTTATGAAATAGTAAAAAATATACAATTAGTGAATTCTTTAAGAAACGAATTATTGAACTTAATTCAATTCGAATTGTTTTCACTTAACTTGTATAATTTTACTTGTGTGTTACATAGTAATTATTACTGTGAGTAGTTCATTTCACTAAAAGTTCGAAAATTTGATTTGGATTTGATTGTCCTAAAGGTCATTTTGTTTTCTTAGGTCGGATGTTACGAATGGTGTAATTTCCTGAGAACTGTGTTCGGAAGCTTGAAAAGGCTAGGCAGTGATACGGGAATTTTTGTAACGTGTCACTGTCTTCTTTACTCGCTCTACACCAGCTTTTTCACTCCCATCCTGTGAGAATACTTTTTAGCTTTTTTATACTCTCCACCATAGTATGGAGTGTATATTACTTTTGTCATTCCGTTTGTAACTTAATATTCGAATATGTAGCCAGTTCAAGTTCGAAGATGGGCTATATCGGTCCACGTTTAGGCATAGCACCATACAAGGGCACCCCCAATTTTCGGTATTTTGGTGTGCTTGAGCTCATTTTTCAACGGAATTCGCTGAAATTTGGTACATTGGGTTATTTTTGGGTACCAAATATCTCCACTACAAGTTTTAAACATCGGTCCACTTTTTCTGGTAGCCCCCATATAACGATAGCCACCAATTATTGTTATTTTGGGGTTTTAAATGCGTTTTAAACCGAATTCGCTGAAATATGGTACAATGGGTTCGTATTGGGTACCAAATTTCTCCACTAAAAATTATAAATATAGATTTATT
The DNA here is from genome assembly GCF_032173495.1 of Musca vetustissima. Classification (NCBI taxonomy): domain Eukaryota; kingdom Metazoa; phylum Arthropoda; class Insecta; order Diptera; family Muscidae; genus Musca; species Musca vetustissima. Next base: position 131,910 of record NW_026877592.1, read on the forward strand.
TTTCGGGTAGCCCCATATAAGTCACCCTCAATTTTCGGTATTTTAGTGTTCTGGAGCGCGTTTTTCAACCGAATTCATTGTAATTTGGTTTTTGTAGTCGCATATGGTAACAAATCTTCCTACCAAAATTATTAATATTCAGCCGCTTAGGGGTATTTCCTATATGACCCCCTTCTTATATTAAAATAGTTAGCTGATTAATTCCGTATGTAGGGGTTGTCCCCATATAGGCGTATTCTACCATAGTATACGGGATAGTCGTTACTCGAAATAGTCAGTATTCGTAAAAATTATGGAATTCTAAGATGATTTAGCCATCGGTTGTAATCATTCCGCTTTCTAAGGAAATCGTGATAAAAGATCTCGAACCTGACGATAGTAAAATATATCGGCCAGCATTTAGGCATCTGTTCCATATAATTATACCTCCTGAAGGGAAGTATTAAGACAAAAAACAAAAAAAAAAATTGATAAACATTGCAGTAGTTTGAGGATTGTATATTCTACCATCCGTTATTAGTATCAGTCCAGGCGTTGGGGTTTTCATTTAAAATTGCTGAAATTTGTATTTGGTGTACATAATGGCTTAAATAAACCGGGTTGTAGAATTATCGGTATAGGTTTACTTTTTGGTATGTTCCCTATATTTTCATTTCAAGTATATGTCAGTATACCTATGGTTGTAGTAAATTTTGCTTACGAACAACCAATACCTTTTATGCAAACCCAAATGTTCGCTGGGAAGCCTTTTTTATTATTCCAGTATTTTCTCTCATTTAATTTGTTTTTATTATTTTAAACTCAATTGTGAGTGCTTTTGAAAGTGAGTATCCAGCCTTCCGCCGGAACTCGTATCATCGATTTGCCAACCCACCCACAAGTCTTGAGTTAGGGCAGAGAGATCATACCCGATTACCAATCCCGAGGTTGTGAGTCCGAATCCCAGTAGGGTTGGAAGAAAAATTATATTTTTTTGTTTTTGCAAAATAGTCAGGCTTAATCCCAGTTTGTTGTTTTTATAAAAAACAACTATTTATTAGTGGGGAATGTATGGCATTGTCCGCCGAGGGGTAAGGCAGGGAAGACTATAGTTTCAGATCTCACCACTGATCCTCATCAGTTCGTGGGAAATGTATTGTAGTTGTCTGTAAATGCCTTGTTGACCACGAAGTCAGGCGCCAACGAAACGAACTTCTCATTGGGGTCGTATCGCTGGTAACGTAAGAACTTCGAATTGCCACAAGAGACATTTGGGTTTGAAAGGTTTTTTTTTTGTAAAGAAGCTTTTAATAGCTTCTGGGGAGAATATCCCAACAAAAAACTAAGGGAACTGATGAGGATCAGTGGCGAGATCCGAAACTATAGTCTTCCCTGCCTTACCCCTCGGCGGACAATGCCATACATTCCCCACTAATAAATAGTTGTTTTTTTTATAAAAACAATAAACTGGGAATAAGCCTGACTATTTTGCAAAAACAAAATACAAGTGGTATCCCAAATAACCCGCCAAACACTACTGAAAAATTATATTTTTATTTTTTTCTTTGCAAATTTTTGGCGCGGAATAAACAACAGACTGATGTTATTTTATACAGACTTCAGTAAAGCTTTCGATACTGTAGTTCATAAGCTATTGCTCCATAAACTTAATGTTATGGAGTTCCCGTCAATTCTTTTAAGCTGGATTTCTTCCTATTTAGAGGATCGTACCCAAAAAGTTTTGTTCAGTGATTCCTTTTCTAAAGATATTGTTGTTTCCTCTGGAGTTCCGCAAGGAAGTCATTTGGGTCCGTTATTGTTTGTTCTTTATCTAAATGATCTTCCAAATTCCATTCTTTATTCCAAAATACTAATGTATGCAGATGATGTCAAGCTGTTTTCGCATATAAATACACGTAATTCAGTTTATTTACAGTACGATTTACACTCACTCTTTAACTGGTGCAGTGCAAATGGAATGTCTCTTAATTTAAAAAATGTAAGAAATTTTCCTTATTCAGATCACATCCAATACAATCCGATTACTTTATAGGGTCATACAAACTGGACAATGTTGATTCTTTCTCTGATCTTGGTGTCATCTTAGATCCTAAACTAAGGTTTCATCTTCATATCGATTCTTGTGTTAATAAAGCCAAGTCTTTATTAGGATTCATTAAACGCTGGTCTAAAGAGTTTGATGACCCTTATGTTACTAAAAGATTATTTGTTAGTATTGTCCACCCACTCTTAAAAATTTGCCAACGAGACCAGGGATGGGTAGGCTAAAGAGGCTGTACTCCAACCAACATCAGGAGTTGCTTTTATGTTTATTAGGATTGATTCATATTTTGTTTTTAGATTTTGTTTTTATATTTTCGTCTGAATCAAATGGGTGCTGGTGTTGATCAGAGTCAAAGACTCTTCAATTTTGATATTTTCAGAACTGGAAGTCTATAATAATTTTTAGTTTATCTTTAGGAAGTGATATATAATATAATCTCAAATGAGCTGAAGATCCGAACTCCCCCACCCGACTGCACGCTAGTCTAATCAATGGCTCCCATTTGTCTTTGTTTGTGGTCAAAAATAATCATACTTTTTTCCATCATTGTATCCTTCCTTGTTCAATCAGAAATGGCGTAAGCTTTTCGAGGATTTCCTTTGAACCTTAAGCAACACGAAAGCAAGAATGGAATTGAACATTACATAATTAATATGACGCCTACATAATTGCATTGAACATTACATAATTAAAGTTGGCCCAACGTGGGGCTTACTCAGTATCATCTATTAAGGACTAAGTACCTTTGAAGGACACTAGCAATGAGTTTATATTACGATGTATTATGTATTCTTTCAGTTAAAGAAGTAAGAATATTTCAAGTTTTTTTTACTATCATTGAATATAAAATGTACTGATTGCTAAAATGTGCTGATTGCTCTAATTTTTTGTTATTAAAGTAGATTTCAAAAAGTTTATAATTTGTTTTTAACTATAATGGATTACTAGGCATTGGTGAAAAATACTTTTCGTAAATGCTCTGGATTTTCAAATTTTTTGTAGTGTTCGAAAAAATGACCGAGTGTTTTATAATAATATTTTCTTCTCTTCTTAATAGTTTGCATGTTAGTTTTGAACAAAATACATTACGTAGATATATAGGTTGTAAATTAGTTGTTATGATTTCTACTGAGGTATCATCAGCCTGAAATTTCCTGGATACAATTTGATGTTGCTGTTTGCGAATTGAAGTCCGGAAATTTCAGATGACAGTGGAAGTAACTTGATGGTTTGTCGTCAAACTTTTCATTTAGGGTTTAAATATCTGTGCCATAGCCCAATTTTTTATTTTTCCAAATCAATCCTTATATTCGCCACAATTTTATTATCCATAAATTACCTCATCCACATAATAGGGAAACTCACAACATATTTGACCGTTTAAATATCTCGACGTTATCACTACGGATAAAATCCTTACGTAACTCTTTACAAATAAATAAAAGGTTAAATCCTAATTTTTGATTTAAAATATAAATTATCAGTTAGACAATAAATTATCAGTTAGACAGCTTTGTCATACATTTTTGAAAAATAAGAACCATGTCTGTGGCTCACAGCCAGCGACCAATCTGACGAGAAATGCGTCAAGAGTAGTAGAAGAGACCTTGAAATGTGCTTCCTGCAACGAAGAATTGGAACCACAGGTTCAAGAGTGTTGCATTCTGGAAACTTGTCAGCATGTTTTCCATAGATCTTGTATCGAAAAAGAATTGTCAAACTCTTCACAATGTGTTTTTTGTAAAACCACTTGCGAACTTGCAAATCTAAAGAAATACCCTATTTTGAATATTGAATTGACAGAAATCTCAACGCAAACTACTATTAAGAAATCTCACCCAGCATACCGAGGAAAGGGTCGTGGTTCGGCTACAAATCGCCCAACTCCCCAAAGCTTAAGCAGGACATTATTTAGTGAAAATCCGAATACAAGCATGGATTTTTAATTACCTTCCAATAACCCAACCAAGATAAGAGGAAACTTCCCGGTTCAATCAAACCAAAATAATTCTTATTTAAATTCTCCTCAACCGGCTCAAACCTCACAATATCCAAATAATTGTTCTCAAAACCTAATTACCCAAGAAAGTAACCTTAAAAATTTTATTAATATTGATTACGCCAAGATAAATCAAATGATCGAAGCAAATCTTATTAATATGCTACAAAACTTAAATATCGGAGCGCTCATTCCTAATACTAATATTAATCAGCTTCCTAGAGTCAATACGTCTCAAAATTATCCGTCACAAACTAATATGAATTTTACTCTACGCCATTATTGCGTTCAGACAGAGTTACATTGAAAATACAAAATTGGAATCTACAATTTGATGCTTGGAACAATGGAGTATCTGTTGACGAATTTTTATACAGAATTAGGACTTTAACTAAAGAACATTTGAATGATGACTTTAGCGATATTTGCAAAAATCTTCCATTAATTTTGATTGGAAAAGCTAATGAGTGGTACTGGGGGTATCACATAACAGTGGACTGCATACATTGGAACGAATTCTGCGGTGCATTACGTGCCCAATTCAAAGATTTAAGGTCAGATTATAATTTAATGGAAGCTATTCGCTCTAGGAAGATAAGGACCAATGAATCATTTGATTAATTTTATGACTCAATTTGTTCATAGCCGATAGATTACGCCATGCAATTCCTGAAGGGCAGATGGTCGAAATCTTAATTCGAAATTTACATGCAGATATAAGACACGAATTGCTCTATGTATCCATATTTACCTTGTCTCATCTCAGGAAACTGGTACAGATGGGAGAGAATTTGCCAAACAACGAATCGTTTAAGAAAATTTTAAATCAAAACCCATTATACCCTAATGCCGTTTCCCATAATCGAAGAAATGTGGCAGATGTACAATATGACGAATCGTCTGATATTCTTTGGATGGATGTATAAATGCTATTGAAAAAGATCCATCCTTAATCAAATGTAGGAACTGCGATGACATGGGTCATTATTGGGATGACTGTCTTAAGGACTGTACAGTTTTTTTGTTACGGACGCGGTAGCAAAAATGTGTATAAGCCTCAGTGCTTAAAATGCAATAGTCGCAAACATGTTACTCAGTCAAAAAACTGCATGACTCACCACCCAAACCAACGGGAACCATAGTGGAGTCAAATGATCCCCAACCCAAAATACAACCATCACCAATAACCATAATTAAATCCGATATCAATCCAAAGATTTCTTCTAGAAATATTCTATATCCCATAAAACCATGTCACGAACGCTATAAGGCTTATATGGAAAAACGTAAACAGATCTTTTCAGTTTTCGATTTAACATCAAACCTTATAAAAAACCTAAACGGTCTACCATTCGACTTGGACATTATTATTGGGTGCGAAAACAAGATTTCAAATACATAATATCAACCATAGTTAATAACCCCAATGATAAAAGATTTTATGCCAAAGTAAAATATTTGAATTTTACTGAATACTTACTCTTAAATACTGGTGCGAATATTTCATGCATTGGTTCTCATTTAGCCAATGAAGATTTTTCAGAATATCCAGATTTCGTATCTGTAAAAACTGGCGTAAAGACAGCGGATGGCACCTTCCAAAACTTGAAAACTGAAATACATTTTCGTGGTCAAGTTCACCAACTTACTTTATTAATTGTTCCTTCTATAACACAGCGTCTAATTTTAGGTTTAGATTTTTGGATCTTTAGCCCCACAAATATTCGATGACTCTATCGTTACTAATCCGTCTTCTCCGTCTGCCATAGCGGCTATAAATTCGGTCGATGGCTATGTATACGAAAATACAAAATCATTCAACTGTATCTCTGATCATGATGCTACTGATTCAGATAAAGATCATTTTTCATATCCTCTGACAGCTAGTCAGAAAAGTCAACTCCAAACTCCAACTAGATTTATTTCCAAATATTGCCAAACAAGGTTTAGGTCGAACCTCATATCTTAAACATAATATCGATATCGGTGACGCGAAACCAGTGAAGCAACGGTTCTATCCGGTATCCCCAGCGGTGGAAAATTTAATGTACCAAGAGATAGGCCGTATGCTCTCACTTGGTGTTATTGAGCTCTCTACTTCAGCCTGGTCATATCCTATGAGACTAGCAGTCCAACCTAATAAGGTTCGTCTATGTCTAGACGCCGAAAACTAAATTTGGTAACTAAAAAGGACGCTTTCCCGTTACCAAGTATCGAAGGTATATTTGCTAGGTTACCACCAGGTTGACCACAGCAACTTGCATTGTGATGCCTCAAATTATGGCATAATTCGGAATGAACTAAAGAACAACATTACCAAGTCGTACAATACCAACCGATACCAATATAATTTGAGAATCTCATGATGAAGGACAGATCGTCTATCGACGCAATTTTGCTCAAAGTTGTGCCGAAAACACTTTAATGCAAAACTTGCTCCAGTTTTCTTGCCAACCAAAATACGGTAAAAAGTTGGAAATGTGTATTACGAATTGGAAGATTTAAATGGAAAATTTTTAGGAACCTACATGCAAAAGATCTGAAACCATAATATACAAACGTATATTCTGATTAATATATTAGATTAAAATATTAGATGACAATCTAATAGATCGATATTACTCGGTTTTGTAGTAAATTTTGCTTACAAACAACCAATACCTTTCATGCAAACCAAAATGTTCACTGGGAAGCCTTTTTTATTAACCCAGTATTTTCTCTCATTTAATTTGTTCTCTTCTTATTACTTTAAACTCAATTCTGAGTGATTTTGAAAGTGCGTAACCAGCCTTCCGCCGGAACTCGTATCATCCAATATTTCCATTATTTCTTCCATAGAATACCTCAGGATTCCTTTTTACGGCATCTGATTCTGCCGCCAGAATTAACGAATCCCATATCTTTTTTAACCGAGGAAAAACGAAAAAATCATTTCCATCTAACTTGGCCATAGAAAAACAAAGAAATCATTTTATTGGTTACCAAGACCCAAATTACGTTGAGAGATCACAATATTGCCCATTACGAATCTAAATTAATACCTAACCACAAATTCATTAAGTGTTCCAATCAACACCAAATTCATCAGTTCACCGGCATAATTTATAAATCTGCAATTTACACACATCAGAACACTGTGCGGAAGCTCTAACAGATGCCAGCTCTTACACCAACAGCCATAAATATTTCGAGAGCAAAAAATAGAACAGCTTTCTCTCGGCTTGTCTAGACAGCGGAGTCTGTGTGGAACCACACAAATTGCAATACAGCCCGTACAAAGGAAAAGTAGCCAGTACACCTCAAAAGCGAATAGTAGCCCAGGGCATAAAATGTTTGCATTAGCAATCGAATTGTCGCCGAGAGGCCGCGTTCAAATCCCCGCCATGTCAAAAATTTAAATAGTCTTTACGAATACCGATAAGTAGAAAATAGTGCCACAAAAATAATCAAATTGAAAAATTCATATGCAAACCAAATTCTCAACATTACTAAACCATAAAAATGTACCCAACATTACATCAATTATAGCAAATCAATCCATACACGCACACGTAACACATATGTTCAACGAGGCCTCGAGGAATATCATCGTGTCACTGTGTGAAAAGGGTAATAATCATCACAAATGCATCAAAATATAATATAACATCAAAAACCGTGAGTTTAAAACAAAAACATAACACCAATGTATAAACGAATTTAATTTGCATATGATGAACAATCTATAGTAGTGTTAGGATAATATAAACTTAAGACGTTAAAACCATAGAAAAGGATAGTTATAGGCAAGAAAGGAGGGGGTAACTCGATTTTTAAATTTATATAAAGCCGTTGTTGGTGTTAGTTTCTTGGTGGTTATCCTTGAATTTCAAGTAGTATCCTTGAAATATAAAATTTATTATTTATTTATAACAAACATATTTGTGAATTTTGAATATGTTAATATAACATAAAACATGGAGTTTTAAATTATATGTTTTCCTAGTGTGATGAGGTAATGACGTTAGGTAGTACAATTTTCGCTTTTGGGATCTCTTAAAAATTTGCCAACGAGACCGAGGATGGGTAGGGTAAAGAGGCTGAACTCCAACCAACATTAGGAGTTCCTTTTGTGTTTATTACGATTGATTCATATTTTGGTTTTAGATTTTGTTTTTATATTTTCGTCTGAATCAAAAAGGGTGCTGGGGTTGATCAGAGTCAAAGACCCTCCAATTTTAATATTTTCAAAACTGGAAGTCTATAATAATTGTTAGTTTATGTTTAGGAAGTGATATATATTGAGCTCAAAGAAGATCCGAACTTCCCCACCCGGCTGCCGGACCGAGGATGGGTAGGGTAAAGCGGCTGAACTCCAACCAACATTAGGAGTTCCTTTTGTGTTTATTAGGATTGATTCATATTTTGGTTTTAGATTTTGTTTTTATATTTTCGTCTGAATCAACGCTAACGAACCTAACGCTTTTTCACTTGTTATATCTCTTTTTCGTCATTATTTTATATTATTTTTAAAGACAAACTCAAAAACATTTTAGGAAATTATATTGAACTATCTGTATATGGCCGAATGTTTTTTATTTTTCTATCAATCTTCTAAAAGCATTAAATTTCTTATAGACATAGTAGTAAAAGACTTTTTAGAAATACTACCTTAAAATTTGAAAAGTTTTTACACGAAATGGAGTGGAAATATTACAAAAACATCTGTATAAGTGCAAAAACCCGTGCATCTAAATCAGCTTATTAGGTATAGATTTCAAACTTTGCGACAGTTATTTATTTTGATATTCGAAACCTATTAGACATCTGCATGAATGTACAAAAACACCACCCATGAGTCACTCACACAAAATAATGGCTTCTATTCTATAAATTTGTTTGAAATGAAGTGCAATGAGTGAGTGTACAACAAACATGAATTGCTACAGGTATGAGAGTTTCGAATTCGTTGTACACTAGTTTGATTCGTACAATCCACGTTTCAGACTCGACCAACACGTATTCATTGTGCATGTTTACTTCGGTATGAATGTATGTTGTAACACACAAAGTTTGAACAAATGCGACAAGTTCGTATACGAACATATTTTACACAATGAGTTTGTCGAATTATACAATAGTATTCGAATTAACCGAATTAATTTAAGAGATATTATGGTTTTTATACAATCCACAAAAGTATGAAGGGTATGTTAGGTTTTCGTTTGTAAGTCATCGAAATAGTCATTTCCGCCCATATAAAGTATATATATTCTTAATAAGGGCAACATTTATGAATACCTAGTAATGTATCCACTATATAGCGACACTTCTCTTTCTTCAATATTTAGAGGTTTTTTACACGCACTTTTAAACATATAAAAATTCTTTCAAATTGTCAGTTTATAACCTATAATATGTGAAGACGATGTACTTATTATTAGTTAGTCCGTCTGTACTTCTGTTGTAATAGTGGACTGAAATGGCCATTTTCAGTCCACATTTAAGTATATCCCCCCGAGAAGTAATCATGCAAAGCCAATTTTTTTATACCCTTCACCACACTGTGGTACAGGGTATTTTGTCTTTGTGCATATGTTTGTAACAGGCAAAAGGAAACTAGATAGACACAAGATTCCTTTTGAGAATATGCATAGAATCACTTTTTAAGTCGATTTATGGATGTCCGTCCGTCCGTCTGTCCGTCTGTCCATGTTAAATTGTAAACAAAGAACAGGTCGCAGTTATTATCCGAATTGCATGAAATTTGGCACAGCTCATCTATTTGGCCCAAGGACGAACCCTATTGAAATTGGGAAAAATCGGTCTAGAATGATGTGTGTTAAGTTTCGTGAAAATCGGTTCAGATTCAGTTATGGCTCCCACATATATTTTCGTCCGATTTTATGTAAATGGTGCACCAAAGTCCCTATATATCTTTCGATTTGAGCGAAATTTGGCATATCGTACTGAATAAAGTCTAGAATGACGTGTGTTAAGTTTCTTGAAAATAGGTTCAGATTCAAATATAGCTTCAATTCATCACAAGTCACAGACTTAACGTCACGTAAATGCGCTAAGTCCACATTTCATATTGAGAATTTTGGACATGATTTTCAGCCGAATATCAATACATATTGGTCCACTTTTTAGGGTACCGCCTATATAACTTGTTCCCCAATATTTGCAATTTTGGTAGGTTTGGGTACGTTTTTCAAACGAATTGGCTTTAATTTCATATTTGGGACTCTAAGTTATCAATATTGGTCCATGTTTTAGAGTTCCCCCATATTACGTTACCCCATTTTTCGTTATTTTGGATACGTTTTTTAGTCTAGTAGGTTCTAATTTGTTATTTTGTTTTCTCATAGGGTGTCCAATCCTATTTTTACAAAAAATTATCGCTATCTGTCCGCGATTTGGTATAGACCCCACAAGGGTCTGTACAAGGTCCTAGCGCAAATTTCCAATATCCTGAATTGTTTGATATTTATCTTAGTAGTTATTTACCATGCCATAAAATCCATATAAAAATCCCGAGCGATTTTAAAAAATTGACTATTCACCCCACGACGTTTTACTTATTTTTATTCATATTTTTTAATAAACAATCTCTACTTAATAATAAAAAATCAACAAAAGTACACATTTATTACAGAAATTATGAAATGTAATAAGAGACAATTTGTAAAAGAAGACCTAAGTCCACGAAAACATGAAAAACCAAATGAAAAGTCTTTAAGTCCCACAAAAGTGCGTATGTATATCCGCAAATACTTATTTGTACTCCTCATATAACTTTGTACTCTAATTTGCAATATTTGGACAAATTTTCTGCATAGGCCTATTTTTGTATATGCCTTAAGGAAGATTCCGCCGTTTTTGCTTACTTCATTTCATTCAACTTTTACTTATTTTTCTAGAGTTTTTAATTACTTGTATTTAATAGAAAAAAGTAAAAGACATTATTTCTCACTATTACTCACTGATAAAGTTTTAAAGAGTGTACACGGTAAACATTTGAATGAATGTACCTGTACAATAAATGCCCACCAGAATTCATTAATGTTTAGTCGTTGAATGAATACAGAGAGTACAAAACACAATTCATGATATTCACTCATTGGACTCATTGATGTTGTATAAATTGTTCTTGTAATCCATCATAATGTTTTCGAGTTTGATCGGATAAAGCACAACGAAGAACAACACAACTTCGGTGGTTGAATTCATTTGCACTCATTCAATGTTGTTGTGTACTTTGAATACGACTTAACACCCGTGAATGCGGATGGACGTTCATTGCACGAGTACATTCATGCAGATGTCTAATACCTATGTATCAAAGCTAGAGATGTACAATGAGATCTTGATATCGAAAATGCCATTGCCGAATATGTTTCAAAATAAAATAAAAAAATTGAAAAAAAATCTTTGGAGTTAAAAGATGGATATAAATAACAACCCTGTGCAAAATTTCAGCACCCTATCTCAATTCCTCCAAAAGATAGCGTGATTACAACAGACGAACGTACATGGCTAGATCGTCTTAGAATTTTACCCTTATCAAGAATATATATATATATATATACTTTATAGGGTCGGAAATGAATATTTAGATGAGTACATGGCTAGATAGTCTTTGAATTTTACCCTGATCAAGAATATATATACTTTATAGGGTCGGAAATTAATATTTCGATGAGTTACAGAGATTTATTACCATATACGACTTTACTTACTGACGTAGCTGGATTGTGACAGAACTTCCGTTCCATAAGCCGAGCTTAGAAAAGATTTCCAGGCGCGTCGGTCTTTTGCGCAGTTTTTCCAATTTGAAAGACCATTTTCGGCAATGTTGTCTTCGACCTGATCTTTCCATCGCATTCGTGGCCTTCGCCTTCTGCGTGAACCATCAGCTGGTTCGCTTTTATGTGCCTTCTGGGCTGGGGAATCATCATCCATTCTCACAACATGACCTAGCCAACGTAGTCGCTGCAGCTCAATACGTCTAACAATGTCGATGTCCGAGAATAGCTGCTACAACTCATAGTTCATTCGACGTCAATATTCACCGTCAACGCAGATCGGTCCGTATATCTTTCGGAGAATTTTTCTCTTGAACACTCCAAGAGATGCCTCATCTGCTTGCGTAAGTATCCATGCTTCAGATCCATATAACAGCGCGGGTAGAATCAGCGTCTGGTAGAGTGTGAGTTTGGTCTGGGGGTGGCCTTGCTTTTGAGTTTTTTGCTCAGACCATAGTAGCATCGGTTGGCCATCACTATCCTTCTCCAAATTTCAATCTTTGGCTACCTCGAAGCTGTAGTTCTCAAGTTTCACAGTTGGTCCGAGTCTACTGGACGTCTTGCGCATTGATACCATCAGCTTGGTCTTCTCGCCGTTTATTGCCAGACCCACTTTGGCAGACTCCTCCTCAATTTGTTCAAAGGTGGCTGTTACCGCTCTCAATGTTCATTATGCCGATGTCATCGGCGTAGGCGATTTTTTTTAGTGTACAGAGCGGCATATCTGTTCACTTTTGATGTGAAAAACGCAGAGTATAGGCAACCTTGCAGAGAGTAGCATCACGTAATGCGATGGACAATTATCGCGAGAAAAGGAGAGAGGAGCAACGTCTGTTCCGAAAAAGAAGAAAGAACAAGAAAAACGTGAGCGTGAGCAAATCGAGATCTTTTCTTGCCTGTCGATGTTAGGCAGCATTTGGCTCATAGTTAGGGTTTGGGAATTCACGACTTTTTTTCATTCCCGGGAAGTCGGGAATTTAAAATGTTCATTGCCGGGCACCCGGGAATTCCCGGGACTTTTCACAACCTTGGTAAGTAATAAAATAGTTAGAATTATAAAAAATTGAGCTTCTACGCCATTTTACAATAACACTTAAAAAAATAATTAAGAATTCATTTTCAAATAAAACTATTTTAGTATGGGTTAAGTCCGTACTATAGGGACTTGAGTGGTTGGCAGGTACGGTGCAGTTGTGGTTTTCCCAATAGCCAGTAAGTCCTATACGTACTCGTGAGTAAATATATAGAAATAAAACACAGTATTTTTATTAGTAAGAGGGTTCGACCAATGCCGATATTTATTGATTGGTAACACAACGATGTGTGCGTGGCTTACAATTTAAGCGCTGGTGATCACAACTATATGTGTAGCCAGTCAGGTAACAACGAAAGTAATCCAAGTAATAATAATGTTGTTGACACAAGGATACCTAAAAGTGGCGCAAAAGCAAAATGTAAACAATTGTCCGTTGAAATCTGTGAGCCTCATACTATTATAAGGATGTAATTAAAAGGAGTAGACAGATTTCAACGGCCTTTCAAATTAAAGGCTAACTATTTAACGATTTTAAATAGCAATTCTTGTTTAAACATTTGCCGCCTCCCTTGAAACATCCATATGTTTTAACAAATACAATATGTTATAAATAAATGCATAGTGTACGGTGAGCAAAACTTTCAACTTCAACTTTTTTCAAAAAACAAGCTTAAATGCTAACGATCGAGCCATTAGGGAGCTTACACAGATCATGAAGGATCTGTTGTACGAAAGAGCCATTAGGGACCCCGCGATATGTGAGCCAAATTGTGTTATGTTTGTTGTTATTATTAAATCGGACCAGTAATTATCCAGCCGAAGTTTGTATTTTGAGCGAGCAGCGATCCAGACGAGATTGGAAAACTATGATTTTGTATGATTTTTGGATACAAGTCTGCTCCTATCAAAATAACTACTGGACGAGATTAAAAAAATTGAGGATCCGCCAAAACTATATTTGACAAATCAGATTTCAGGTCCGAAGTAACCGAGCAGGATGGAAGATTTCCCGATATGGAATCTTCTACCAATGCCGACGTTTCCAAACTGTGAGATCTATCAGAACAACTACTAAGTTTTAACGAACACATTTTTCGACATGTAGTGTAGTCAAAATTGTGGATTTGATCGGTAGGTTCAATTTCTTCTGAAGTCGTTCGGAAATGAAAGTGGACTCTGAAGCCGGGTCAATTAGCGCCATAGCAGCAAAACAAGCACAATGGTTAACAATAATGACCGTGGCTGTTCCCAATAGAACTTTGTTCTGCGTGGCGTGAAATGTCTATCGAATAGCAGTGCCAGTGACAACAACGACTGTTGCAGTTTTTAAGTTCGTGTCCCCTACGAAGGCAATTAACACACAAACGAAGTCTTTTGACCAATTTAAATCTATCGAAATGGTTACAACTTACAAATCGATAGGAAAGGTGTAATCGGTGTTGCTCTGAACAAAGAATGCAACATGAACAACAACATGCGACAAACGAGAATTGGAAGGTAGACTTTTACCAGATACGGAATTCTTTCTATTATTTGCGTTTGACGCAGTATTACCATTTCTCATTTCATGCAAACACAGAAGAGTATGAATTCTCTCTGTCAAGAATGCATCTAACTCTTTCCAAGATGAAAGACACGATTTTGATTTTACACTTTGCTCCCATAAAGCGTGTGTCAATTTTTGCAAACAGAGAAATACCACAATCGGATCCCAATTACCCGTAGGTATATCATAAATTGCCATTGAGAAAAGACAACTATTAATTCATCGTTGAATCGACTTAAGTCCCGAACTACTTCCCTGGTCCAGCATAGAAAGTGCGAATAAAGACTTTAAATGGCTATGGACAGCAAGCGTGGATTATCATACGTGGAATTTAATGCATTCCACGCAGGTTCAAAATTCCGATGAGTCAAAGGAAATTTCGAGACGATTTCGCGAGCCACACTTACTCACCAGATGACATAGACGCTCAATGTCTGTCAATCTGGATTTATTAATATATACTGCACTAAACAAATCTTTGAATGTGGGCCAATTAAGTATATTTCCACTGAAAATATCAATATTGCAAGGGGGAATCGCTAGACTATTAATGTTATCTACATTTGAAGTATCAACAGCAAAGCTTGTGCTCATTCTAGTACTCCCAATATCCAATATTGTGGAACTAGATGCCTGTGTCCCCACCTCGTGAGAAGAGTGGGACAACTAGCTCATTTTTTTTAACGGAGGCATCGACTGACGGCTTTCCCGGAAGAATATTATCGGGATGCTCCGTTACTTAAACGGCTGAATTGTTCGGAGAATTCAGAGACGATCTATCAGAACTTCTAATCTTTGATAACAATATTTTTATATTGGATATATTGTTTAGATAAAACGTCATACTTGTTATATAATAAATCTAGATGTTCAGGACAATATATTTGAGAGAGGCAATTATTAAAACTTTCCTCAACTGATTTCAACAATTTTTTAATTTCCGCACTCCTAACCTCAATATCATAAATATCTAATTCGTCTTCCATCAGTGCAGCAAATCTCACCATAGAGTTGGAAGCACGAATGGATAAATTCAAGGGAGTGGAAGCCATTTTATAAATAATGAAATAATTCTAAGTTCGAGAAAAATCAGTGAAGAATAGAATACAAAGAAAAATCGAAATCAAATTAACTTTCCACAAGAAAAAAACTCGAAGTAATCAAATAACATTTCAAAAATATTATGCGACAAACGAATTTTTCCAAAAAGGGAATCAGATTACAAAAATTGTAATCTATCTCTATAACTTTCAATAAAATCTAGCTAATATGGCTTCAAAAGTAAAATACAAAATATTTAAATTACCGTATAATGATGGAAATATATCAGAATCCGAAACGAAAATAGACTACCAATTGCAGCAGACAATTAAAGAAACAAATCTACCGATTATAGCGTTTTATAATAAAAATGGCATTAAAATGCGAATAAATTATTAAAATTACAAAATATATCAATGGGCAACTATATGCCAAATACACATCCTACACAATATAAAAGTACAAACGACCGATTGTAGGGCACTTTTAAAAATCACAAGAAATATTAAAAATAAAAAATTAAATAATTTGCATCTATATGCACAAGAAAATACAAATAAATCACAAAAACCCAATAAATAATTAGTAGGCAACTATATGCTAATATGCACCCTACACAATAGTAGGGTGACTGCATTTTAAAATGTCAAAATTTTTTTAAATAATATTCCCTAACACAAGTATTATATTTACCATAAAATATATTAATATGTGTCACTACACTGCCGGGAGACCGTGCAATAAAACGGACACAACAGAAAAGGGAATATGCGAAAATGTAATATGTAAGCTTACATGCGTGTGTATATCTATTTGCATGCAAGTGACTGGCTGACCAACTAGCCAGAACAACAAAGTGATGTAGATGATATGCACAACAAAACGAAAGTTCTGCAACGAATTTTACAACAACAAATTGAAGAACGTAAACGATATTTTCTCTACGAATTTAGAGAAAAACAAAAAGTAACCAAATATAAAGAAAAACTAATTATTACTTTTTGTTTTGTTTCTAATGTTCCCGTATGACTGTCCACGAATGGACTTTGACCGATTGTCAACAAACGAGGGAATCCGTGACGCGTTGTAATGACGGTCACATAAACAAACGAAACACTTTGTTATTATTGTTTATGCTCACTGCACTATACATAACAATAATTAATATAAATATTAAGGCTGTGGACTGTATTTTATTCTGATGCCAACTGGAAAATCCGGATCGATTGGACCAACTGTAAAGCCCGTACTATAGGGAATTGGGTGGTTGGCAGGTACAGTTCAGTTGTGGTTCTCCTAATAGAGTCAGTACGTCCAATACGTACTCGTTAGTAAATATAAATAAAGAAAGAAATAAAACACAATAGTTTTATTAGTAAAAGGTTTCGACCAATGCCGATATTTATTGATTGGTAACGGAGTAGACAGGTTTCAACGGCTACGGCCTTTCAAATCAAAGGCTAACTATTTAACGATTTTATATAGCAATTCTTGCTTAAACGGTATGTTTTTGGCAAAACATTGTATTAAGACCTATTTGTACACATTAACAAACATAGGAAGAATCTTTATTTATACCGTTTCTTATGTTGATTTCAAAATGTCTACCAATTGAAAATATTCTCCCACATTTTATGGACTTTTACTCATAAAGCTCATATAAAGTTTATTTCTTAAAAAAACTACTGTGACAAGGGTTTGATCTTATAAGGGTTGACTTTGCAATCATTTAAATTTAATTTTAAAACATTTGTAGATGACCAGACTCCACTTCATTGAAACCCTAAATATCTTCTGTATACACCTTTAAGTCCACAAACTATCTGGGTCTCTTAAAAACTTTAGTTTATATATAAAATTTAAGTCACGTCGGTCACTTATTTCTTTTTGTAATATATTTGGAATTGATCGATGGAAGTTTGTTTATCGTACAATGTTTTCAAGACAGCATCAACAATAATATGTATGGCATGATTCCAGCAAAATAACTCTTCAATAGGACATTCAGTTGTTACAACGTTTCAAAACTTAATTCTAGCAGTTTTTCTTCAATCATTTATCGTCTATTAAAAAAAACGTTTTTAAAATGAGCATCTTCCACTTGTACACACATTAAAATCTTCCCTTTTAATTGTTGTATATCGATAACAAATAATAATTTTTTAATTCCGCATTAATATTTATTTAGAAATACAATTTCCCGATTTCCCGGGACATACAATCGGGAAATCCCGGGAATATCGATGTCAAAACAATCGGAAAATCCTGGGAATGTCCGGGACGGGAATTCCTGACTCCAAACCCTACTCATAGTCCGGATTTACATATGGTTTTTAGTGTTTGGTGGTATATATTTGTACGTCTCAAGTTAACGTGAGTTTGGTGGTACTGACATTGAATATAGTTTATTTTGTTTTTGGACTAAATCGACGTGTTCATACCTCTCCATAGGTTATCAAATTTTTGGGAGTAACATTTCTAAATTTCGTTGATTTTCGATTCCTTGTATTCCTTTATTAACTGGTTTCTGAGTTTTCTAGCCTCAAAATCATTTATTTATTTTTTCTTATAAATTGCATTGGTTGCGAAGAGCATATTTACTTGTTAGAACGTCTTGTCTTTTGTATAATTTTTGTTTCATATATAAATACTCAGTAATAAAAAAATTAGAATAGCTTTCAGAATTCACACTCTTTTACTGCAGTTTGTTGGTGTTGGTTACAATTTATTATTTATTTACAGATATTTTAATTCGGTTCGACATAATTGTAAAATGTCTGCTACAACAATTTCATTAATTCTCATGAAATAACTATACTTCTAGACAGCAAGTTCACCGCGAAGAGTCGCAGTTCCTGTTTTGGTTAAGGATGGGAAGCCATGTTCGTCCAGCAGCTCTACTCAGTCGCACCCGCACCAAACTAATAGCGAATTAGCAGATGATCCTTCTAACATTGTTGCTACTAATGGAAACAGCATAAATATTATATCTGAAACTCCAAATTCTCATTCTCCGGATACATCAACCTCCCTACTTGCATCATATAATGACTCGGTTTCAAGTGCCCAAATGTTGCAACAACCCTGCAATAACACAATAGTACCAAATAGTATAGCGATGGCTTACAGAAATCAAAATAATTTTATACAAAGTAGTCATCAACAGCAATGTGGAGGGTATCTTCCCCTTCAAGGTCGAGCGTGGTAAGAAATCATTCAACTTTAACATAAATTCGCCAAATTGTCAGCTATTAAATAAAGCATTACGAGTCGTTTATTCCATTGTATATACTGGTTTGAACTTTTGACATTAATAAGGTATAATAAGTATACAATATGTTAGTATATGTCCTAAATAATTGCATATACATGCAGCGCCTAAATATCAGTGTATAAGTTTGATACGTTCTGTCTCAACTTCCCGAGCTCAGTCAATCACGTCTGCTGATTGACACCACGGGCATCTCCTCTGCAAGTTCCCTCAGCGGAGACCGTAGAGTGCAGCGGTGGTTGTTGCTGTTTTGCTCTCCTTGCTCGACACTTTTCTCCCATTGGAATATGTTAATGTAGTAGTAAACGACAACCGATCCTCAGCGATCACCGCAATCCTCTGTGATTGCATGAACCACAGCGTTCACTTGTCGTCTAACCATAGAACTAACTTGTCGACCAACTTCCTTCGAGTTAACATAGTCGCATAACGTATACGCGTTATTAACAGGTCTCAGCGCCGCCACCATAAATTACAAGAGGTAATTTATTTGTTGTATTAAGAAAAGATTACCACCAATAAACCAATACTTTTATTAAGATTATTAAACTAACCATCCTTGTGTTTTATTTCCTTGTTATTTCTTTTCTTTTCATTTTCACCATTAACTGCTTGGGAGCTCTCGTTGTCGCTTCACCCCGCTCCCTTGAGTTAATACATTGATCACCACCCAACCACACACACACCACCACCACGGCGAGGAGTACAGCAAACCCCTCACCTAAACATTTGGTCCACACGAGCCGGATAAGAACGTGCATTGTTGTTGTCGGTCTCCCTATACACAACTCTCGCGCACCGAAACATTTGGTCGCATCGAGCCAGATCTTAACCAGTTTGAACGGACTGAAGCCGTCGTTTTGTTTTTATTCTTTGGAGAAAACATTGGAATATATCACCTCTCATCTCATCACCACATCAATAAAACACAATACTAACACCAGGTAAGTAAACTCAGATTTCGTTGAAAGTGAGCTACCGCGAGTGTTAGTCTTTTTGTTTGTTTGCCAATTTCTATCGAAATTGAATTGGCATTGATCGGCTTCCAGTTATCCCTACACGTGTGCTTTCAGTCGTTCGCATATTCACCAAAAATACAGTCCACATTTGTTTCTAGTGTAGTGATCATAAAAAGCATTGTTGATCATTGGAGAACAAATCTGTGTTGTTGCTATTTTTGTTTTCTCTGAATTGCTTATTTTTAATCTCACCTCAGCAACACACATCACCCGTTCTCATTTCTTGTGCAATTTAAGTCGTTTTAGTCGACATACACTACCACTCCTTTTGTCAATACATACTTTCTCCCATACAAAATATTAGCAGTCTACCGCCTTATACTGATCACCCTACGTCGCGTTGATCATACAAAAGCATTCGGTGTTGTTGTTAAAACCACTCGTCGTTTTATATTTCTCATCGATTCTCATTAAAAATCCTACGGTGAGAATTCGAAATAATATTGCAACAACAACACTCAATATTTCCATCCGACTCTCTGCAGTTAATCATCATAACTCCACATATTGCTTGTTTGGTTTACTTGTTGTTTTTTCCTCTCACCAACCAAACATATTCGATTTTTCTCTATTTATCATTTTCTCTAACAACACACAACATCTCCCAACATCTTGTTCGTTTGGTTTATTTGTTGTTTTAACTCTCACCAACCAAACGAATTCGTCTTGTTGTTACCACCCTCCTTTGTTCTTCAAGTAGAGAAATTACATTGTAATATTTCCAATAAGAACATAAAAAAACTCTTCTCCTCCTATTTTTTCGTTTGGTTTATTTGTTGTTGCATTATTCGCCAACCAAACGATTATTTGCTGTTGTTATTCTAAACCATAGAGAATTTGCATTACCAAATGTACAATAACAACAATCACCCTAACAGTCCACGATCTCGTTGTTTGGTTTATTTGTTGTATCGATCCATCACCAACCAAACATTCTTCTGTTGTTATTATTGTTCTAACGTTGGTCAGTTCTCACTGCACACGTGTTTTCCACGCGCCTTTTTCTAGCGTCACCTTGGTATAACAGATAATATACCAACAATTATTGTTGACTCCAACTCTCACTGTTGGATCGTTTCTCGCGTCGTGTGTTGTGTGGGTGCGTAGCTGCTTACGCATAGACATTTCCCTGCTAGCGTCGCTTGTGTTTTATTCTGTTTTGTGTGATATTCGTTATTCACCACACTACAACACAGTGGTACCAAGCGACAATAATTGTGAATTTTCAAAAAAATCATATTAAACATATTTTTGAATTGTTTTTTGAATAAATACTGATTGGTAGTAGGGTTTTTTGATATATTTGGACAAATTCACCCTACACTTGGCAGCTATTGCATACAATTGAAGCATAAAAAAATACTTGTAAAAAATATTACTTTTTTGAATATTTCTCCCTTTTTGTTGTTGTTTTCAATTCAAAGCATTGCACATTAGTCATTTTGGAAGGCTTTCAGCATTTTTTGGACTTTTGCACCCTACACTTGGTAATTTCATACATTATTCGGAGTAAGGAAATACTTGTTTTTCCTATTAGTTTGGCAAATTTTATTCATTGTAGTCGTGTTTTACTCCACAACTTTGTATATTTGAAATCTTGTTGTAGAATTATCTACATATTTTGGACATTTGCACCCTACAATCGGCTAATATTGTTTTTGACAATTAAATATATTGTTGATTTGTTTTTAAACATTAATTTTGCTCAGTGGATATATTCTTGCTTGCTTTTTGGACAACCGCAACCTATTATTGGCATTCACCTCCTCAACTACACCCTACAATTGGTAAATTTTGTTTAATTTTAGGAAATTTGAAAAAGAAAAAACAACTTGTGGTATTTTTAAAGTAGTTTGGCATAGTTGAGAAATTCTTCACTTTGTACTATTCTAACATAGACATTTGCAATATTTTAAAATTGTTTGTCCATTTTTTGGAGTTTTTCTGAAATATCTTTTGAGCTATAGCAACATTTGTTGTCTTTCAATTACTATTCCCCCATACTTTGTTGTTTATACAGGAGTTTTTTTTTTTATTTTTCGGCATTATTATTATATTATCTACTGTGTTGTCTCCCCTCTTTACCATACATAATGTCGATAACTCCTCTCACCCGCTTCAATAGAGCCACTGATATTGTCGTCAAATGTGTGAAATTCTTTGAAAAAATTCCAGAATCCCAGTATATTGCATACAACCTCGAAATTCGCAATACAGAAATTCGAGAGTTATGGGATAAAGTTAAGTGCGCCTATGATAAGTGCAAAACATCATCAGACATCTCAGACTGCACAGGTTGATAATATTGATGTCGTCGAAGAAAAATATAATACTGCATTTATTGCGTATTCTTGGTGTCTGTCCACCATAAATCGACATCTCAATCGTCTTCAAAGTCCTTTAATAAATAGTTCGCCTGCTATAGCTCCACCAATTTCACAATCTCCACCAATTTCAACATCTCCACCAAATATGCCACCTTCCGCTTCGAATACTGTGCAGTCCACCTCCCCTATTGTTGCATTAGATTTTCAAAATTCTTTCACCACTAATAGCCACCTGTCGAAAAGCATAGTTTAGTTGTTCCACCTATCGACATTGAAGTTTTCTCTGGCGATTTTATATCTTGGTCCACTTTCCGGGATCTGTTCACCACCATATTTATAAATAATTCTCAAATATCAGACATTGAACGTCTCTTATCTAATACAGAAGACCACCGGTGAGGCTCGTGAAATCGTTTCCAAATTTCCACTCACCAATTGTAGTTTCCCGCTAGCGTGGAAAGCCCGTGTCGTTGTTAATAGTCACCTTAAATGTTTGTTTGAACTCTCCCCACAAATGTTGAGACTGTTTCTGGTCTTAAAAGTATCCAACATGGGATAAATAGTTGCCTTGCTGCAATGTCAGTCTATGACGTCACCACGGATCTTGCAGCGATTGCCAAAATTGACTAGGACTCTTTGGGAGCAAAGTATCAAAAACAAATCGTCGTTGTCTTCTTGGAAAGAATTAGACTATTTCCTCACAGAGAGGATACAAACATTGGTTTGTCTAGAACACGTCCTCCCCTCTAAAAATAAGTTGTTGTTGCCAAAGAAAATGCATTCCTCCTCTAAGAAGTTGTCACCTAGTAATATCGCTACACCTCAATCCCCCAATAAATTGTTGTCGGCACATCATTCTAAATGTGTTACCCCACCTCGAGTTATAAATTCACCCTCCAAATCTTCTTGCTCCATTTGTCCTAACCAGAGCCATCATCTTCGACTCTGCCCCCAGTTTCTAAAACTTTCGTTTGAGGACAAATTCTCGATAGTTAAGGAAAATAAATGTTGTGTAGATTGTTTGTCTCGTGGTCATGTAGTTCAAACCTGCAAAAGCAAACATAGTTACACCTCATGCAAACAAAGGCACCACAGCCTTCTTCACCGGCCACCAATCAACAAAGTCGTTTCTTCCTCCAAGTCACCTCCGGCTTGTACAAATGTCAAAAGCCGAGGACAGACTTTGTTGTCACGTTCTTCGGAAAAACCTTCTTCGGCTTTTACTAAAGTCAAAAGCCGAGCATCTAATTTGTCGCACCCTTCTTCGAATAAGAAAGTTGTAAATCCACCGATACCTTACCCCTCTCAAGATACCAATGTTCTCTTAGGAACAGTAGTAAATATAGTTCATAATGAAAAAACACACCCTGTTCGTGCCATTATTGATCCCTCCTCCAAGGTATAGGTTGTAAGTAAAAAACTTAAACATGCACTTGGCATATCTGGTAATTCGAAGAAAGAATTTAGCCCTGCTACACTAAGAGAAATGTGTTATCTTAAATTGTCGTCCCCTAAGAATTCGTCTAAGATTGTTGACGCAAAGGCATTTGTTCGGCCTAATATCAAGGGGAAATTGTTTTCGAATCCACCCATATCGACGTTAAAATCTAGATTTCCTAATTTAGATTTAGCTGACACCTTTGACGGCAGCCCAATAGATTTGCTACTTGGCGCTGATCTTTACCCCCAAATACTGGAAGCTGAACCACCAAAATAAGTTTTAAATTCGTTGTTGGCCCAAAAGTCTATATTCGGGTATATACTGACCGGTTCAGTTCCGGCCACTTAATCTCCCACCTATAATAGAAATCGATCACCTTATCGTTTGAATACATGAGTCACCCATTTACAAAACTTGTGTCGTTTACAAAATTTGTAACATGAAGCTCACTTGAAATCTGAATTTACGTTCATATAGCTTTTACTAACCCATATTCCAATTTTATTGTTAATTGCTACTTTGTTGGTCGTAGCAAGGGGGCCGGAATGTATAAGTTTGATAAGTTCTCAATCACGTCTGCTGATTGACACCACGGGCATCTCCTCTGCAAGTTCCCTCAGCGGAGGCCGTAGAGTGCGTTCACTTGTCGTCTAACCATAGAACTAACTTGTCGACCAACCTCCTTCGAGTTAACATAGTCGCATAACGTCTACGCGTTATTAACAGGTCTCAGCGCCGCCACCATAAATTACAAAAGGTAATTTATTTGTTGTATTAAGATTACCACCAATAAACCAAGACTTTTATTAAGATTATTAAACTAATCATCCTTGTGTTTTATTTCCTTGTTATTTCTTTTCTTTTCATTTTCACCTAACAGCAATTCAGTGGCTTAAGCAAAGTGCGTTTTGCCGGCATATCTTTCATATCTAATTTTTCATATCTAACGCATCTTCAGATATCTTCAAAAATACCACAATTTTCACACATTTACTTGGAATATTTAATATCTTACTTACGTTTGTTGTTGTGTTTACACTTATTCATCCACTTTCTGTTCCTCCAACAGTTGTTGTTGTTAGAGATCTCTTTTGAGTCGTATTGTCGCCCTATTAATAGAGAATGTTTTATAGAAATATAGAATGTTTTATAAATAGAGAATGTTTTATAAAAACATAATATTAATTAATTCCTATTATCCTTCCATTTCTATTGGTTTATTGTTGTGTTTACACTTATTCATCCACTTTCTGTTCCTCCAACAGTTGTTGTTGTTAGAGATCTCTTTTGAGTCGTTTGTTCACTCAACTAAAGAAGAATTGTCATTCTGTTTGTTATCACTCATTGTCTTTTATTTTCTTTATTTAAACGTTCACCCTAACGTCAATCCGTTAACGTCAATTAATGATCTTTAATATTGCTTTTATATTTATGAAATATATAAAATATATAATATGCCGCAAACTATTTATAGTGTGACCATATAATAAATAGTTTGCGACATATCATATATTTTATATATTTCATAAATATAAAAGCTATGTTAAAGATCATTAATCGATACGTTTGTGTATCTTAGGGCCAATATTGTCGCCCTATAAATAGAGAATGTTTTATAAAAATACAGATATTTTTCTTTTTTAAATTTTTTCTTAATTAGTTTACAATGTTCGATTTTTTCGTTGATATTCTTATTCCAAGCGTTCGCTTAATATGTTTTTCCGTATGCTAAGTGTCGCCATACAAATAAGTAAATCGTGCTAAATTTCATTTTTTTTCATTTTTACAGATTTTCGAAATGTTCATTGATGTTTCAATTCCAATTGAGCTTTGGCTATCCCAGTTCCGCATATTGCTGCTAGATGTCGCACTTTTATACATTTTTCCATTTTTAGGCGAAAAGTTGTTCCAAATAATGAATTAATAGTAGTACCAGCAATGGACTAATATAAATTGCTCCTAGAAGAAGTATATTTACAAGTCTTCATAGTAATACTACCGAGAATATCATCAATTACATACAATCTAAAAAACAAAATTTAAGTAATACCGACTAAAACATTTTTAATTTTAAATCTTCGGCTCAACGTGAAATATCCTTATTACAAATTGTTGTACCGTCAAATTTATTTAAAGACTTAGTAAATAGATCATTTTGGCCCGATGGTGTTTTAGTAAAAGGAGTTGTATATAGGGAACGAACTGAACCAGTAAATCTAGAGGCTATTCCCCCTGTGTCACCTGTCTCAAAAAACGAATAAAACCTTTATCTATACTCTACAAGAATGTAAGAGTTCTTAACACTAAGCATAAATAGGTATATTTAAAATCTTTTGGCTGCGATTACAAAATTCATGTTTTCACCGAAACAAGGTTCAAACAAGGTTGGTGACGCAGAAGTATTGTCTGTCAATATCATACCTATAGAACTGACAGAGTAAATAAATCTGGTGGAGGAGTTGCAACATAGAATTTGTTTGTGTTATATTAAATTACTTAAGAAATACACTAATTTTAACATGTTCATATATAGCTCCAAATTCTGATGTAGACATTTACTTAATACATTCTGAATTAATTAAACGAATTTCAGACAGAAACGTCAAAATTTTATTTGATTTGCCTTGGATACTTTAATTTGCCTCATATTAATTGGATTTTGGGCGAAAATACTATATTTTTATAGATGTTTACTACAAATAAATAGCATAAGAAATTCCAATAACAGAATTCTTGACCTTGTTTTTTTCTTCTTTTCCAAGCTTGTCATTGTCTAGATGTTCTCCATTTGCAGAACCTGATGATAAACATCATCCTATTTTATGTCTAAATTTAGAATATAAATAATACTTTGAAGCGAAAGCCGACTCGTAAATTCAATTTTGCGAAGACTCACTTAAGTTTATTGTGTTACACGTTATCCAATACTAAGTGGGAAAGTAAAAATGACCTAGACTCATGTGTGTCATATTTTTATAAAATCGCACTCAAAGTGTAGTAATGATATTATCTCTAGGAAGCCAATTAGGTCCACTACTCCTTGTTTTGTACTTAAGGGGACCCCACCCATTCTCGGTTTCAAAAAATTTAATTTTTTATTTTGACTTAGTTTGAAACTACACTAATTCAAGAAGGTCCCTATAAATTTTTAAGTGAAAATCTCAAAATTTTTTGAAGATATAGCCGATTTATTGTGTCAGCATCAGGACAGCAAGAGGGCTCCTCAAACTTTAAACGCGTTTTTTTCCAAATAGCGTTTTTGCGAATGGCGGGCACGATAACTCAAAAACTAATAACCCAATTGATTTCAAATTTTAAGACGTTTCTCTGCGAATGTATAGCTATTGTATGAACTAGGATAAAGCCAATCGGTGAAGATCTTCCTTATTTTTTAACTTAGTTTTGGTCAAAAATAGGCGATTTTTCAAAAAAAATCAAAGTTCAAAGTTCAAATCCTAGTTCATACGAGAGCCAGACATGTACTCTTTCTAACACCGTCGGAATTTTCGGATTCCGATGTTCCAGTGAGGCATTGGTGTTCATGCATTGGTATTCATTTACCAGCTCATTTAAAATCTTAAAAATAAAAAATCGAGGGGGGGGGTTTCCTTAAATGATCTTCCTTCAGTGATACAATTTTCTAAAGTGCTAATGTTTACTGATGATGTAAAACTATTCAACAATTTAGAATATAGTGTTAATAAAACGAAATCTTTACTTGGATTCACCTTTATGTGAAAAAACGTCTGATTCGCTCTACATTAGAGGTTTGCCTTGGAGTAAGTGCGTCCCCCTATGAAAATCGCTTAAAACTTATTAATCTTCCAACATTAGAACGAAGACGTTTAATGTTTAGGGCTGTATTTTTAATAAGACATTTACGTGGCCAAATTGACTCAAAATTTCTAATTGGTGAAATAAAATTTAATGTGCCTTTACGTTTCGCTCGTAATTATAGATCGTTAAATCTTCCATTAGTGAGATCTAATTTTGAGTTAAGTAATCCGCTTAGATCACTATGTGATATAAATAATAACTTGTACAATCGTATTTCCATGTCTGATCCTATACATATTATTAAAAATGCTATTCAACATATAGAGCTATAGATGACAAGTGGTTGAGAGATGTGTTTCCTTCGTGTAGTTAGTTTGTTTCTGTCCTTCCTGTAGTTAGTTTAGTAATTTAATTTATTAACCGGCTAATGTTTTACTGTAGCCGGTGTTTTTCTTACATTACTAACACTCCCTACGTTATGGGGAGGTGGTCCTCTCGGTCGGTAGGGGCGGGTAAGAGTGGCGTTGGGAACGATCGAAAAAAAAAAAATCGTTTAGAAATTCGTTTCTTTTTCACTGTTTAGACGTCAAAAACCACAAATTTTAGGAGAATAAAACGAATTAATACTTTTGTTCACATTGTCCCATTGGACATTGGCCAAATCTAGATCGAGTCAAAATTCCAAGATGAATTCAATACGTTCCTTCTGTTGATGATTTCTTGGATTTTGCGAGGCCTCTTGAAAGGCATACGTAACAGTTTGGCGGATGGTGCATTTTCCATTCCCCGATGTATGACTGTCCTGGCGGAGATGATCGATTCCGATTCCAATACTAGACATTTCCAGTTATTCCCTGTTTTGCTGGACAGAGTCCACAACAATTCTTTACTGGCTTTTCATAATTCTAAATCATTAGCTGGCATTTATGGCCAATAGAGTTTCCACTGTCGTACAAGTTGTGAGTCATAATACTGATGATCTGGGAAGCCGCGGCCTGCTACCACAAGACATCGTTCGTGGCTTTCGGCAAATTCCGATACATGGGCTGGTTTGAACTGGGAATTCTCCTACCACTCCAGCTCACTTGGCAATCATAAGTGTATCAGGTTATTGCTGTTTATTTGTACATAGCTTAACAGCACTAAATAATGCTAATAAATGGCCTGATAAACTAAACACCGAGACATCATGACGAACGAATTCCAAAAAGAGATTCATGAAAATACCTCTAGAAATGAGTACAATATCAAGAGTGAACTAAAATATGGAATTCTTTAGAGTTTAAGATAATGAGAAAAACTAGCCATTGAATTCAAATGCTCTCGAAAAATAAAAATCATAATACTAATAATAATAAGTTGAACTCGCTTCAACATACTCTCGGGCCACATGTAATTATTTGGATTCTTCTCCTCAATCACAGAGGCCGTCCAACTTGTTCGGAGGACCATCATTTTGGTTATCTTCATCTTCACTTCACATCTTCAGGACAGGGGGTCTCGCTCCTTTCGATGGAGTAAAGTGTGGAGCTTCTTATTACAAAATTTATTCGGACCATATACAAAACCACAACTCTTGCGTGATGGGCACCAGTGGCGAACATAATCAACGTCAAACAATTGAGGCAATACGATGGCCACCCGTCTAACTGTAGGGCTCCACTCCTTAAACTTGTGGCAATATTTTAATGGATGATTGCGGTTTATATTTTGGTATGAAAGATCAGGTAAATCCATGTGTATAGTATTTTTCTAGCAGAGCCTTTTCTGCAGATTTCAGGAATTCATGATGACTTCTGACAAGTTCATAATTTGCTAAGCTACGATCGTTGTCGCAAAACGTTGTCTTTGGAAGACCTCTTCGCACAATAAACCTATCAAAATATGCTAGAAATGCATCTCTGGAGAGATGTGAACAGATTTCCAGATGTACTGCTCGGTTACAAAAACAAACGAATACAGCTGCATATCCTTTTGGCGTTTTTGAGTTGAAATACTTTAATGCTGAAAGGACTAACGAAGTCTACTCCAATGAAGGTAAATGACAAAGAAACATTTATTGGTTCTGGGGGAAGTGCTGCCATTCTTCGATGCTGGACCTTGTGCTTGTGAAGCGTGCAAGTTGCACTCTCTAACGCAATTTCGGATGAGATTTTTCAATCTCCGAATAAGAAATCCTTGCCAAATTCCTCGCAACATGATATGGTGCTCAGAGTGGAGAAGGAAGTTTACAAACAGTTTAGGAAACTGTGACTTTTCTGGTATAATAATATGATGACGCTTTTCATAAGTTAAAGATGAATTGGCGAGCCTACCGCCAATATATAAATAGATTAAGGTCTATAAACCTGCTCTTTCTACTTAGAAGATTTTTGTTTTACATACAGTCGTATTCTTGACCAAAAGTAAATATTCTGCGCAATAAATAGTCTGCGTTTGATGTGATCTATTTCTTCTGAGGTAATGAATCGTTTAGTTGAAAATTGTTTCTTTAGAATGCAATTTATAAAGCCTAATTTGTAACAGAGGACTTGTCGCTGGTACAAAACAATCAAACAATCTTGTTATTACTTACAAAATGTTTCTTTTTGTGGTACATGATGTTATTTCAGTAGGTTCACCAGTATAGAAAAACGAATCCAGAAGATCATATTCAAGTAGAGATTGATCATTTGCGGTCAGTGTATAGGACCTTTTGTAAGTTCCCGTTGTTTTAGCTTTGCTTCCTCAAAACAATGCCCTCCCGGCTGCAATCGCTTAACTCAAAAATTAGTCGGAATGTCCAGAAATGGTGCACAGTTTGCATCGAAAGTTACGATATTCAGTTGAAAGGACTTCACGTAGCCACCCGCTTTGTCGCGAAACAAAATGCGTTGGTATGACCGGCACTGTTCATAGATACATTTTTGGCGGTAAATTTTTGGAATGTCCCCAGTAAAGCATGATTCCGATACTGCGTCTAAAAACACCTACTTTCGAAAAATGGTTTGGAATAGATTCGAAGTGTTCATTGGTATCAACTGCAGCTTGAGAATTTGGTTTGTGTTAATTCCCGGATCACAAAGGCCTTTCGGACTCTTGCCGAGTTTGCTGAGAATTTCTTTCCGTGATCATCATTATTAGGGACAAAGTCTAGCACTCGAAAAATTCGAATTAAAGTGACTAGTAGAGAAACAGTTTGCGCCATAATTGTTTGCATAAATAAACTTTATACGATAACTAACTGGCAATAACTTCAAATACTTGCAGAATTTCAGTGGATGATTCTTCTTACAACTGAAATTAATCCTAGTGATTTCATTTTGAGAGTGAGAAGCTTCTGATCTTGATGTGCTGTTGTCTCTGTTTGCTGGCTTCCTCAATTTCCAAAGTCTCAATTCGTTGGGAAAGAAAGTCACTAAGCTCTTGCTTAGTGTCTTCCCAAGCACCCGAGGTTTCTTCAGGAAGCTTAAAGGTACAAATATGCATAAGAAAAGGATTATTGGTGGTTACTTCTATTTTGATTGATTGTATAATTGACAGTGCATCACTGACTGTATTATTAATTAATAGAAGAAACATCAAATTTTCTGTCTATTCCTGTCCCATAAATTTTCTTGCTTTGATTTTTAATCAAAATTCGCTTAGTTTCATACCGGCTTTGTAACGCTTGCCAGACTAACACAAGATTAGATTCTACCAACTCATAGTAGTTAATGATTTGGTAAGCCTTACCCTCGTTTTTGAATGCAAGTAATATTATTTTTGAGCGGGATTTAAACACTGTCCATTTATCAAAACCTCCGCCAAAATCCTGAATTTCAACCGCTGGTAATTTCAGAGAAGACTGTAATACAATTATTTTTTTTATCAGGAGCCATAGCTAGGCACATATCCAATATCTTCGCTTTCAGTATTTGATCTCATTCTTCCTTGATTCGTTATTGTAGTAAACAAAATAAAACTTGTTTTGTTGTTCACTCTAACCTCCTTACAAAATTTTGAAAAATTTTTAGAAATTATTTGTTATTATCAGTGGAGCTCGCCGTTTTCTTCTCACTGAAATCGGACCATAGCTCCTTGTTTACTCCAGCCATTACACATTCTATTTCGTTTGGGATTACTGTATCACTTTTTGTTGTTCTTTCAATTTATTTTCTCTTTTAATGTCTAATATTTTCATCTATTTGCTCAAGGGGAGCCACATAACTTTGGTATGAATTTCAATATTCTGTTAAACTAATTTTAATATATGTTTTTTCTTTCTTTTTGTTTTGTTCAAATCACAACAAAAAAATCTATGTTAATTTTCAATTCAATGTTTCAACTTATTTTTCTTTTGATTTCGTTCCGTTCTCCTTGTCTTCCGTAGATGAACGACTGAACATGAAACTAGAACTATGTCCATCGCTTGCAGTGAGGTTATGTTATCTATATATATAAAATAGAAAAAAATGTGTTTGTTTGTATGTTACCGATAGACGCCAAAACCGCTGAACAGATCTTAATGAGATTTACACTGTATGTCGGGGCATGCCCTGAAAGTAACATAGGCTATATAAACTTTTAAAATTCCGCGTGGAGGCGCAGTTATAGCATCAATAGTAAACATACTTCAAATTTTCTGAACATGTAATATGCGTTTATCTTAAGAACGGTTAGAGATAACTTCTTCAAAATTTATCTGTATATCGTAGGAGTGAATACACATTATTCATAAAAATTTTTTTCTCTAAACTTGGCAAACATCACTCTAGGCTCAATTCAGTACGCTATGCCAAATTTCGTGCAAATCGAAAGCTATTTAGGGACTTTGGTGCACCAATGAACCGGTTTTTCCCAATTTCAATAGGGTTCGTCCTTGGGCCAAATGAATGAGCTGTGGCAAATTTCATCCAATTCGAATAATAAATGCGGCCTTTACATTGTTTACAATTTAACGTGGACAGACGGACATGCGTAGATCGACTTAGAAAGTGATTCTATGCATATTCTCAAAAGGAACCATGGGTCTATTTTGATTCCTTTTGCCTGTTACAAACATATGCACAAAGACATAATACCCTGTACTACAGTGTGGTGAAGGGTATAAAATACACAACTCAAACTTAACAAGGATCATACGTCAGGTATCTAAGCGATATTAATCGGAGTGAGAAAGGGATCCCAATCATATCATGGGGAAATAGTTGAGAATACAGACATAAAAAATTGCTGTAATGTAAATGAAGGATGTAGTGGTCTTGGAACGAATAATGAAAACATGTAAATATTGGAGAAAATATATTTGTGTATGGTACTTTTACAACTGATTAAAAAAGTCAAGCTAAATTTGTTTTTAAAATTACCAACGTTATTCAAAGATTATTTAAAAATATATTTGTAATCTATTGAATAGAATCAAATATACTAATACATATACCGGGCGCTACGAAATTATTACTGATACACTACGAAATACCTACAAATAGTTTTCGACGTTAACTATCCAATGTTAATAACTATAGTAGAGGTAGCGAAGCGCCACGGATTCAGCTATAATAAATAAAACAATATGACTTTTTATTTATTTTTATTGAAGGGTGGCCAAATTTCGCTAGTCCTAGCTCCTCTGGGACTTTTCTAAGGATCATATGGTTGTGACAAGTGTATTAGCTTCTTGCTGTTTATTGATACATAGCTCTTACAATACTAATCCATAAATTAATAAACTAAAAAGTGAGTCATTATGACTGGAACGAAGATTCAAAAAAGAGATTCATAGAAAATAACTCTAAAATATGGAAATTAAAAAAAAGAACAAATAGACAGAAAACTTAATTACTCTAAAAAATTAAAAAAATAAAAACCATAATAATAATAAGTCGATTCCAATGGCAGATTATGTTCCTATCAAATATACTAGCTTGGAACGTAAAACCATCAAGGTCCACTAAATCGACTCCACTGATATTCTTGAAGATTCATTTTCCTATTCACAAGCACTCCTATTGTTTGCTAATGTAAATCGATTTTTTCGACGAACAAAACCATGATTTCATTTTTAAGTTCAACCACGAGTGTCAAATAATTTACAATTCTCCAGAGTATTTACTAATTGCCACTATACTTCTAGTCCCAGTTGATTTACCTATTGAAAATAATCCGATATCTTTAGACAATATGTGTCAATGTCTAAATGCTGTTCAGCAGAGATTCTGTATCCGATGGAACACATAATAACTTAGAGAGCTCTTCTTAACTCTAAAGTTAATAATAACACACCATCCTCAATATTTTCTACTTTCGACCTTCTACATACTTCTTCGTTCTTTTTTACTTCTGTGCAGCTGACGGGAATGATGTCGTTCCTGTTTTCATAACAGTTGGGGCCGAATTTTTATTATTGTTCTGATTAACTTTCGACAAGTTATTTTTTAATTTCCGTTCTTTTTTGACAGATCAGCAATCTCACTACTGCAATTTTTCGTCAGCAATCTTCGTTATAGATTTTTTCCAGTCACTTTTGATCAATGGCTCTTGCATCTGCTGCAGCTTTAATTTTAATTTATTTTATTCACGTTAATTTCAAAGTCCGCAGACCACATTTAAGAAATTACCAGTCTACAAAATCTCATAATTACACTTATTTATTTATTTATCGATATAAATCTAGCACCGTGAGAATAATAAAATTCTTATGAAGTGGTGCTAGTGGTACATTGAATATTTCAAGAGTATATTACGAATAAAGATAGTAACAAAATATGTTTATTGTTCATTTTATATAAGATATTCTTGTAATTCATGTTTGAAACGCAGGATGTTGCTTATAACCTGTATATTAGGTGGAAGATTATTCCAAAGACGAATAGTTGGTATGAAAAATTGTTTTTCCGATTTGGAAGTTTTAAATTTTAATTGTATTATTTTCTTGCCTCTGTTAGATCTGGCAAATTGTATTCTTTTTATTAAGTAAGATGGTTCCTTGTTTATTATAATTTTATGAAGAAATACGAGAGCTCTATATTTAAGGTAGTTTTCAAATGTCATGTTGAAAATCTTATAGGCAAGCTCAGAAATTCGATCACTACGTTTTTTATTAAATATATAT
This sequence comes from Musca vetustissima, assembly GCF_032173495.1. Classification (NCBI taxonomy): domain Eukaryota; kingdom Metazoa; phylum Arthropoda; class Insecta; order Diptera; family Muscidae; genus Musca; species Musca vetustissima. The sequence goes on from NW_026877592.1 coordinate 166,270, forward strand.
CTTGCAATGTTATTAAACGTAACTTTAAGCTTGCGTTGGTCAGCATGATCACAGTTGTAAAAAACTTCGGAGCCATATAAAAGAGTCGGAACAAGGTATGATTTTGCAAGTAACATGCGTATTTCCATGGGTGTAGAGGTATGAACTGCCCAGAGGTTTCGTAACATTCCATGTACTTTTCCTGCTGTTATATTAATGTGAGTCGACCATGACAGCGTTTCATTAAATACCACTCCTAGGTTAGAAGCGAAGCTAACGTATTCAATTGTAGAATTATTAATTTTTAAGGCATTTTTTTTGAGTTTGTTGTTTGTTTCTACATATGTGTATGCATTTTGACTTAAGGGGGTTTATTCCTAGCCTGTTGTTTTCAGCCCAATTAGATATGTTTCTCAAATCATCATTAATTAAATTTATCGTAAATTGTAAATTTCTTGTGTTCCATCCTAGATATAATTGAACATCATCAGCATATATATGTAATTTTCAATGTGTCAGTGACTCCGGTAGATCGTTGATGTAAATGCAAAATAATAGAGGGCCCAAAACCGATCCTTGGGGAACACCGTGTTTTACAGGCAACTGCGAAGAGAACATATTGTTGTGAAAAACTGCTTGTGATCGGTTGCTCAAGTATGAATTAATAAGACGGCATGCAGAGGCAGAGAAGTTAAAAAATTTTTGGAGTTTCAGTAATAGAATGTTATGGTTTACGGTGTCAAATGCCTTGCTGTGATCTAGAAGTACGAGAAAGGAATCTTGCATATTGTCTTGATTACATCTTAGATCTTCAGTGACGTCCAAGAGGGCAGTAAGACAGCTTCTGTTCTTCCTAAATCCAGACTGATGTTCAGTAAGCATGTTATTTTAAGTGAGAAATTCATTGATTTGCTTGTACATCAAGGTTTCCAATACTTTAGATATTAAAGGCAATATTGCTATAGGACGATATTCATGGTTAGCTTTGGGAATTGGGATAATTTTCGCTTGTTTCCATGCACCAGGGAAGGTAGATTTAACAAAAATGGTATTTAATATATATATTATGTAGGGTAGAATTTTTGGTAAGATTAATCTTAGTAGCTTCGGATTGATACCATCCATACCCTCAGCATTCGATTTAATTTCCTTGAATGTTGAAATAACTTCAGTGTATTCGACACATCTGAAGGAAAATTCATTTTCATTATGAACAATATTCAAGCGTGGGTAAAAATTCTCGGAAATGACGGCCAAGTTTGGACCGACGAATTTTAGATTTAACTCTTATCTATAATAAATATAAATATAAACGAATCCCTAAAAACATTCATCATAGAGTTGTCAAACCGACAAGACCTCACCTTACAAAAGAAAGCAAAGAATTTCTGAAGCTACTAAAATTAAAAGTTAAACCCAATGTCAGAAATACTTAATATAAATGAACATCCATTTTCTGATGACAATATTATAAAGAAGGATTATCATAGTTATGTACCATATATTCAATCATTTAAAAATAATGATGAAATACGCATAAGTGTGCAAAATCAAGATCTATACATATTACCATCAGAAAGTTATTTGTTTATTGAAGGTTATTTAAGAAAAGCAAATGGAGAAGTATCACCGAACGCTAGGTTGAGAAATAATTATGTTGGGTACATGTTTGATGTTATTCGTTATGAGCTAAATGGAATTGAAATTGATCGCACACGCTATTTAGGTGTGACATAGGAAAATTAGTTTTGAATTTAAAGTATTAGGAGAGAATAGAAAACACAGTTGGAATGTTATGCTCATACGATATGTTCTATGATACATGATCTTCAAAACATATAGTAAGTTCCAGCAAACATATAATATGAGGGATCCACAGCCACTGCTTACATATTCAAGTTTTAAGAATAACCCAATCACAGTTATTGATATAAGCAATCAGAATGAAACCATTATACAAATCCCGCAAAATACCTCAGCTTATTGTTTAATAATTCATGATCGTCTTGTGGAGTATATTCCATTAAGAGGAATTGTACGAAAAATTATTTAAACCATTTTTAGTCTGATATACTTACCTTGAAATACATATATTTATATATCTTTAAAAGAAATAAAACACAATTTTATAATAAACACAATTATTTTATTCGTTTTATTTTAAATAATACACATTATTATATACATAAATATATATATATATATATATATTTGTGGAGCTATATTTACATAATATTCATTAAATCGGCTGATATATCATCTAAATTTATATATATATCATCAATATTTAAATATTTATACAATTCATCATCATCATAATTATTATCTGATAAGTCTAAATCTATTTCGATTGGAATAGAAAAATCTATATTTACATCTTCATCTTCTATATCCTTATGTCTCCACGCTAAAGTATTAATTTTATCATTTTTAATTTTTCTTTTTGTATCTTTAGAACTTAAAACTATTTTATATAATTTATTAGTGTAAATTTGATGTAACTTACTTCTAAAATGTAACATTTCATCACTTATGGTATTTTCGTTAAACAAGCAATTTTTGTAATCCTCTATAGAATATTTGGCTATTACATTTTTCTTTACCCCTTTGGCTTTTTTGACAACATTATCTTCAACCTTATAGGAATACATTTTCGGACCTAAACCAACAAATTCTGTCATTATTTTGCCACAGTTTTCGTCTTTCATCATTCCAATAACTTTCTTATTGACACGAGGAATATTGTATATATTATTTTCGGGATAATCAGATGTATCGAAGTATAATTCAACATATCATCGTAAAAGTCTTCAGTTTTGATATCGTAAATAAATGAATCTGTATCCATATAGCATAGAGTTGCACGATCCCCATATTTTTTCTTTATATAATTGTAGTGGAAATCATACATTTTCCATTTCGCTAATTCTAGAATACAGAAACCCAAATAAATTGTTTTATTATACTTAACATTTACCCTATTCATTTGTATTGCCCAAAGATTATCATCAAATCGCGAAGCGCTATGAAAATTTGGTCTTGATATTAGTTTTTGAGCACAGGGTTTTCGTCCATCACTATTATCCCAACTCGTTACTATTTTTACATCTTTCCGCTTATCCACATTTTCCATAGTTTTGCCAAACGCTAAGTTATTATATAATTTATATAAATCTTTTAAAAATGAGTTATCTGCCTTTTGTCTTTCTACTGTATTTTTATTAATATATGGCTGCAACCAAGGGGCTTGTTTAAAGGATATAACACTATGAACTTTTTTTAGTTTAAGTCCATTTTCAAGACATTGTTTCAAGAGTATATAATGTACAACATATTCAGTTTTTGGTGCAAAATCTGCAATTAGTTTTTCATATTTCGACCCTCCTACTTTTTTATTCTCCGGGAAAAATGGCAAATCATTATGGCTATCGTGTAATTCTTTTGGATATTCTATGTCTACAATATATATGTATCCAATTTCAGAATCAAGACTGAATTTCTTAATTTCTTCCTCATCAATTATCATATCTTCAGTTTTTACCCACTGAAAATCTCCATAAGGAAGAGGTTGTGACATCGACCAACCATATAAATTATTGGCATCTTTATGTATAATGTAATTTGAAGGTGAATCTTTTTTAAAAGTCTTCATATATTTATTATTTGTTATAGCATATCGCTTTGAGCATTGAGTAAGACCACCCCTAATACCACTTTTAATTTTACAAAACATTCGTAGATCTGTAAGAAGTTCAAGCGTTCTTTTTGAAAATCGCATCATGGCATCAAATGAAAACCCTGGTGAGGTATAATATTGACAGGGATCTAGGTGATGAACCCGTTTTGAAGATTTCCGGAAATTTTCAAAAACATTTGTTAATAAGAGCACATCTGTTTTCAAATATAATTCCATGTAATCTTTTAAAGTCCTACAATTAAATGTTTCCCAAACTTTGATCGCATGTTTATAATCATCTATGCTACATTTCGTATCATTTAATGTACTATAAAATGCGCTTATATGAGGAAGTTTGGTATCATTTAATTTATTAAATGAATTTTAATACTCATAACAAAATATACCGATTTTGAAGAATAATCAAATCCAAAAACATTAACGCTAATATATGGATTTTTTTCTTCAAATAACTTAATACTTTTAACTTCCATGGGGAATTGTATCCCTTCAAAATTCAAAACAATTCCATTCCTTAAAGAAATATTTTGTGAACTAATATCACTAATATTATACGATGAAGTTCTCTCAGGATGATGTGGTAATGTTGTTTGTAAAGCAGCTATCATACACCACTTGAAGCAATATATATCATTATTTATAATGTTTATGCATGCCTGTCTATGTTTCAGCTCATATGGAGTTGGTATATATTGCGATCCTTGCATTGGAGCACATTTATTAATATTGATTTTCAAACTAGTAATGTTTAAAAGAGCCCAACCAGAATCACGTTCTTGGAACTCTGACATTTTGGTTTTAATGTACTCAAAATGCTCCTTCAAAACTTCATCTATTCTGTTGCCTCGTGTGAGTTGGGTCATTTTCGTATTATGGTAAATTGTTGTTGTTTTAACATTTTCTCCAGATAGTTTGATGTATTCACCATCAAGCTCTAAATTGAATTTTATGAAAATGTGTCGGATTAAGGCATCCTCAAGCTGTTCTACCAGAAGTGTTGTTGCATTTGCGAATACTTCTTCAACGTCAATTGTGTCTCCTTTAATTTTATATTGGAATGTTTGGATTCTATTCCTAAATCCATTCCTTATTAGAGACATGTCCTCATTTATGATGCCTCCAGCAGCATTTCTGTGGGTTTTGGTTTTACAGTGGCTAGACCACCTTTTGGTTAATACGTTGACTTTACAGTACTCGCATAATTTCATGGTTTCATTTTCAGTTACTTCTTGCTGCTCTCCTCCTGAAGGAACATGTTGATTTATTTGATGTGGTGTATATTGCTGCAAATATCCTTTATACTGCTGAGGTGTATGTTGTTGTACATCATTTAGTTGTTGAGATGTATGTTGTTGCTGTTGTTCCACATTATTTTGTTGCATGTATACTTGATGTTGCTGAGCTGTATGTTGTTGTTGATACCATGACGATGGATGTGGATACTCCATAGCGGGTTGCCATATCCCTTGTGGTGGATGCAATTGTTGTTGCTGCTCATATTGCTGAGGTGTATGTTGTTGCCGTTGTTGCACATTATTTTGTTGCATGTATCCTTGATGTTGTTCTTGTTGTTGGTACCATAATGATGAATGCGGATAATCCGCAACAGGTTGCCAAATCCCTTGTTGTTGAGGTAATTGTTGTTGTCGCTCATATTCTCTTTCCTGTTGTCCTTGTAAATACTCCGGGTGATTTACATTATAGTGCATTTTTAATGCTTGAGAATGTAAAAACATTCTACTACAAATTTGGCAAATTTTATGAATTTTCATATGCCGTGTTAGGGCTGAACTAAAATTAAATTCTTTTGAGCAGAAATTGCATACGAATTTTGCCATTTTGAGTTATAAATTTTACGCAATCAAATCACAATAAAAAGTTTTTCACAATATTAAGTTTTTCACAATATTAAGTTTTTCACAATAGTAAGTTTTTCACAATAATAAATTTTTCACGATATTGCGAGATATTGATACCGCAAGATATTGATGCTGTAAGATATTGATATCGCAAGATATTGATACCGTAAGATATTGATACAGCAAGATATTGATGCTGTAAGATATTGATATCGCAAGATATTGATACCGTAAGATATACCGCAAGATATGGATACTGTAAGATATTGATATCGCAAGATATTGATACCGTAAGATATTGATACCGCGAAGGTTGCTTTCTCAAGAAGAAGTAAAGTACTAACTAAATGTGGGTAACTATGTAAAATTTAAACCATGGAAACAATAGATTTAGAGATACACCAAATATTAGAAACAATAATCATATTACAGATAATCAATGGTGGGACAGACATATGGTCTTGGTAGAATCTATAGACCGATGAGCGCCTCTCCAATCATAGCAACAAACACTTGCTGATAAGAGACTTAAGATTCAAATTGGCTCAATGGACAGACATTGCATCTTGTAAATTCTAACAAATTCTTTCTGATAAGACACCCATGATCGGATTGAGTCTTGTTCCAATAGACAATCATATGAGACACTGCTTCATGTATTTCACAAAATTGTGCAACCAAGAAAAAACAAGTGGGTAGAGAAGGGGGGATAAATGTAGGCAAGAGCGGTGGCCGCACTGCGACACTGCATCACGAAAACAAGTGAATAGGGAAGAGGGGGGGACACTTACAGAAAAAATACGGAAGAAAAGGGGGAAGAACAAATATGGGACACAAGCGGTATTTATACAGGGTCATCAAGGTCATACGAATGGACCACATTGGACAAGACAAAAAAGAAAACAAGTGGATAGGGAAAGGGGGAAACACACATAAGCTTACGGGAAATATACGGAACAAAGGGGGGAAAGAACAAATATGGGACACACGCGCTATTGATTTCGGGGACCAATAAACTTTCAGGGTCATACAAACGGACCACATTGGGCAAAGACGAAAGAAAATATTGAACAGTCGGACGGCAATTACGTCATTTGGGTAAAGCAATTAGTAAAAATCAATTATAAATGGACCACATTAGGGAAAGACGAAAGAAAATATTGAACAGACGGACGGCATAAAACAATAATAGAGAAAGAGAGAGAACACAATATTATCACACAACACACCAAGAGGAAAAGAGATGGATGAGTCATCAATACAGACCTATTACGTTATTTGTATAAAGCAATTAACATAAATCAATTTGCGTAGGGCAATTAGCATAAAGCAATTTGGGGGCAGAACATATGTCTTACTACTACTGCTCAAGAACCCCAAAATACCGAAATTTGGGGGTACCCTTATATGGGGGCTACCAGAAAAAATGGACTTATATTTATACTTTTTAGTGGAGATATTTGGTACCCAATAAGAACCCAATATGCCAAATTTCAGCGAATTCGGTTGAAAAAGAACTCCAAAATACCGAAAATTGGGGGTACCCTTATATGGGTGGCTACCAGAAAAAATGGACCTATATTCATAATTTTTTGTGGAGTGATTTGAAACCTATATAGAACTCAAAGTATTAAATTACAGCCAATTTGGTGGAAAAATACGACCAAAGCCCCCAAAATACTGAAAATTAGGAGGTACCGTTATATGGGGGCTACCAGAAAAAGTGGGCCTATATTTATAATTTCTTGTTGCGACATTTAGTACCCAATAATAACCCAATGTACCAAATTTCAGCGAATTCGGTTGAAAAACGCGCTCAAGAACACCAAAACTACCCCATGAAAAATTTCAGCACCCTATCTAAATTCCTTCGGAAGATAGCGTGATTACAACAGACGGACGGACATGGCTAGATCGTCTTAGAATTTTACCCTGATCAAGAATATATATACTTTATAGGGTCGGAAATGAATATTTCGGTGAGTTACAAACGGAATGACATAAAAGAATGAATACGAAAAAGGCATAGCGCACCACGTGATCCTTTCTCTAACGTAGCTTATTGTAAACTAATATGACTGTTGCTTAAACATCCATCTGGTCTGGTTGACTCAGAAGACACTTTAAGGAGGAATGATGAATGATGACAGCGAAATTTTGAAGCTCCAGATACTACTGAAATCTATAGCTTTAGTAGCAGCAAGACATTCCCATTCAGATACGCTGTAGTTGCGTTGGGATATATTTAACATTTTTGACATGGATGCTATCGGCCTCTCATCATCAAGTCACAAAAGGACTGCACCAATACCAAAATTTTTCTTAAAGTCCGGACTGGCTACTTCTTCGAAAGCAGCATTTGCTTCCGGTGTCCATTTAAACCTCTTGTTGAAGGGATATGTTTCCGTTATGACAAAAGTTAGAGAAGAGAAGATTTCGATGAAGTCAGTCTCCACCAAGGATCCGCGAAACTGCTTGATGGTTTTGGTCTGTTTGTATGTCCCCATAGTGACATGGATTACACAGATCTAACGCCTTCTATGTTCAGTGTGAGATTGGGTATCTTGAACTCGTACACGATACTAATAAGAATGGATATATGGGTGGAAAAATCTTCGGTTGTGATGACCAGGTCATCGAGGAACCCGAGCACGCATAGCTTAAGGTGTGGCGGAATTATTTGGCCCATCAAACGGCAAATAGTCTGTGTTAATTGCACTGGCCAAAGGGCATTACCGTAAACTGGTACAACAGAAGACCTGGTAGCGTAAACACCGTTAAAGGTTTAAAACTAAACCTTTTAATCCAACTTCAAGTTGAGTTTCGTAATTACATTGACTTTGTGCAAACGATCGAATATACCCTCGATGCTGGAAACTGGGAAATCAACTTTAGTTGTGACTTAGTTGCCCTTTTACCATCTGGATAAAGTCTCACCTTGTTAAGCTTAGAAACCAAACGCATGGGTGAAGTCCACGGAGATGACGATGGTTCAATAACCCTACAGCTAATATTTTATCAATTTCATTAAACATTAAGTTCTCCTCATCGGGTGAAACGTTGCTTTATGGGTTACCATCTCATGTTCAATCATGTTAGTTTAGAAAAAGCTGAACTATGCAATTAAGCTGGTTCTCCTGATGCGTAGTCAGAAGAAACTTTTGAATTCGTGTTGAAGTTTCTGATTTAAAGAGATTGCATAATTCTGACTTAGGTATTTGTAAAGAGTCATTTTGTGTGTTGATGTATCTAAAACAATTGCGGGGTCAAGCAGAACTGGGCGAGATTGAATGCTCTCCAGAAGTCCAAGCCTGATATAACCCTCTGTGTGATGGATGGGACGATGACAATTTTCAATCGCCGAATCCCATTACGAAATGTGACATCCACATCTAAAAAACCGAGGGTTGTTGTATGGTGCCATCAGCGGTCTTAACAGTTAATTTATAAGGCACAGAATACACTGAGCCCAAGTCTGCTTATTATTCTTGTTGCTAGAACTATTTTGTAGGGAGTTGATAACGCCTCAGACTGAAATAAACCAAATCCTATGTCAAATAGGATGTTCATAGCTCAGTCACTATTTAAATACATAAAACTATTTAAATCCGAATAATTTACTTCGAACCACCGTTTCGAAATTCAATTCTAAATTTAACATCCGGTTTATTGTACATTAGGGCTCTTAAGATAAATCTGTAAGTCCGATCGTTATGGCCTAAATTTGGTTAAGTCTGTGATAATAATTTCTATGTAAAATCTACATCAGAAAAATAACCAACAAATATATTTAGAAAAGAGGTGTTTGCCAAACTTTGAGACCAATTTAGACGTGCGTTGGGCGCCATTTACTTATGTAATGTACAGACATGGCCTTGTATGGGAAGTAGGGAAATAACACATAAGTTTAAACATACTTTTCGCAGGATGACAAGAGGAATGGAAACCATTATATGCTAGATTCAGTCAGTTGGGAGGTTCGGGCACCCACTCCCACTAACATAAACAAAATTTATAGACTCAAATACACTTAAACTACGATAAAATGTCATTATATTGAATGAGATTAGAAAAAGGTTATTGATGATTTAAAATCTGTGGTCTGCTGAGCTTTCACGTCCTTGGTGTTATTGGCAGATAGTTTATGATTGAACTTTCTATACCTATTAAATTTTCCTTGGGGAAATTAAAACAGGTTTATTTGTTTCAATGTAGTTCACTTGTTTCTTCACAATATGTTTCTTAACATTTTTTAGGCTAAGACAGTATTAATAAAACTCTTCTGCGTTTTTTGGGAACTTGAGGAGGTTCCAAAACGCAAAGTTCTTTTGCCATATGACAAGTTCTGCGAGGAGAACTACAGGTCCGCAACTACGAGGAATTCAGATGGTCGTTACGTTGTCACCCTTCCCATTCGTGCTGAATTTCCTCAATGTCTGCAAATTGGTGAATCGCGGCAGAATGTCTTACGCCAATTTATTAAAAATGAAATTTCACTTTTGCGCAAACCATCCCTGAAATAAATTTATGATGCAGTAGTTCAAGCGCCACTTGTCTGTTACTTACCCCATCATCCTGTAGTCAATCTTGAAAACCAGACCTCTAAAGTACGTGTTGCATTCAATGCATCAGATAAAACGACCACTGGTATTAGTTTGAAAGACATTCTGCATGTGGGACCAAGTCTTATTGATATTAAGATGGCGCTTATTCCGTTTCGTGTTTAATTGCGACATAACGCAAATGTATCGTCAAATACGCGTCCACCCACAACATACAAATATACAACATAAAAACATTCAAAGAATTGTGTTTAGAGAATCCCCAAATGATCCCATTATTGATTACGAATTGCAAACTGTCACGTTTGGTGTAAATTGCGCTCCCTTTTTGGCAATTCGTACCTTACTTCAGCTGGCTGATGATTATTATTATGAATCTGAATTTCCTTTACCTTCAAAAATCCTACGCAATAGCATGTATGTGGATGATGTCCTCGCTGGTGCACATGATTTAGAATCAACTTTGCTTGCTGGAGGCCAGCTTATTGCTTCTTTATCCACCTCAAAATTTGAATTGAGGAAGTGGGCCGCAAACGAAAAACCAGTACTGGCTCGTTTGCCCCCTACCCATTTAGTTGACTCTCAGGTTCTTTCTTTCGTTGAGGCAAGTAGTTCCAAGCCATTGGGTATACGATGGAATTCTAGTTTAGATTCGTTCTACTTTTGTGAGAAGTTCTTTCTCATATCGCTAAATTGTTTGATCCCCTTGGATGGTTAGCCCCTGTTATAGTGGTAGCAAAAATAATAATGCAAAAGGTTTGGTTAGACAATAAAGAATGGGATGATTGTCTTTTTATTTATACCAACAATTCTTGGCAAACGTTTGTTGAAAATTACTCTCATGTGAACTCTATAAAAATTCCTCGTTGGGTTCAATATGAACCAAATTCATTAGCAGAGTGGCATGTGTTTTCGGATGCTTCAGAGAAAGCATACGCGGGTGTAATTTATATTCGTATTCGAAACCCTCAAGGTGAAATTTTTGTTCATTTATTGGCCTCTAAGACAAGAGTAGCACCCATTAAAACTATTTCGTTGCCTCGTCTAGATTTGTGTGGAGCGGTATTAGCATCGGAACTCTTAACGCCTATATTGAATGACTTAGAGATTCCAATTCTTAAAATCTATTGTTGGACCGATTCGACCATAGTATTAGCGTGGTTAAGAAAAACTCCCACTACTTAGACCACTTTTGTGGCAAATAGGGTCTGCCGCATTCAACAAAATGTTGGAAATGGTCATTGGTTTCACGTCAGGTCTGAAGATAACCCGGCTGACTTCGGAAGTCGTGGAACATCGCGCTTCAGAACATGCTGCGAGTTCTCTTTGGTGGAAGGGACCCAGTTGGTTGAGTTTAGATAATTCTGTTTGTAATATTCCTGATGCCACTTCCCTTGATACAAATTTAGAAGCGCGTAGCGTTAAAGTTAATTTTTTATTTATATCGGGATACGAAGATCTCTTTGATAGATTTTCTTCCCTTGATAAAGCGTTGCGATCGTTAGCCTATATGTATCGGTTCATACATACAACTCATCCCCGCTCACGGCCATATAGTTTCTCCACTAAAATTCCGACTTCCTCGGAAATCACACTGGTGAAAAATAATTTAGCCATATTGACACAAACGTTTTATTTCATACCAGCTGGAGCTCCCCACATGGGAGGCAGCTGTGAAAAGTTTTAAAAAACATTTTTATCGGCATGCCAAGTCTACGTCTTTCACTTTCGAAGAATTCTAGCTCGCATCGAAGCATGTTTGAATTCTGGACCCCTGTATCCAATGCCAGATAATCCTGAAGAATTTGTTGCCCTCACACCCGGTCATTTTCTTATTGGCTCTCCACTTCTTTCGCCCCCAGAAACTTTTGTTGATGAACCGCCATTGAGCTTGCTAAATCGTTATAGGAAATTGAAAGCTTTGACGCATCAATTTTGTATAAGGTGGAAAGAAGAATATTTGTTTAGTTTGAATAGGCGATATAAGTGGAAATATCCGCAGGGAAATGTTGAGGTAGGTGATTTAGTAATGTCCGAACTGCTAAGGGTTTTGTCAGGCAGCCAGTCGTGAAGTTAGTTGTGCTGCCTAATTAAGCTCCCTATCTTTCGTGTTGTTGTTTGTGTTAGATAGGGCATCTCACCAAGAATTGTTCCCTGAGGTAGTCTTGTCGGATTTCGATGACGAGATTATGTCAGATCGGCAAGTAGAAGCAGAGATGAGGGTTACCATTTAGGAAATTGCGGCTCCAAGTGGGAATCCAGCAATGGATCTTGCTCCCACCACCTCTGTGGCTCCTACCGCCTCTGTCGTTCCAACACCTACAACCCAACCTATTGATCCTCCGCGTCAGGTTTCCAAAGCGGATGTCACCAAACCCCCCTCCCGGTGTAGATTGTGTTCCCGCTCTCATCCCCTATATAAATGTCCGCGTTTTAAGAGAATGTCGGCTGAGAAGCGTGTGCGTGCGGTGGCGTATCACCACTATTGCTATAATTGTTTACGCCCCGACCATAGCTCCCGAATTTGCCCCGTCCCCCGTAGGTGTAACTTTTGTAAAAATAAGCACTATTCAATGCTTCATATGAGTAGACGGTCCACAACACCCTACAGTTGGCGCTCGGAAATAAACCCTTCGAGTTCCGTGGTCCTTCGAGGCATTTTTCCAACACCGCCACCAAACGTTTTGCCCTCTTCGGTATTGCCTGTCGGTCGGGTCATGATGCTAACCCCCACAGTAGTCGTACGCGTTTGTTTACCAAATGGTTCAATACCGATCCGAGCAATACTTGACCAGTGTTGTCAAGTTAGTCAGGTTTGCGCGACTCTGATTGACGAGTTGAAATGGCCGGTAACCCAAATTGATGGCATGGACCACGGTGATTTTTTAATAATGTCCCGGTTTGACACCATTCAAAGGCATTCTTTTACGGCTAGGGTAGCAAACATAAGCCGCGGTAAAACTCCCTCAATGTCACCTCCCCCTAATATTCGCGAATGCCTCGTTGGCCTCGAACTCGCAAATCCTACGTTCGATCGTTCTGGACCCATCGCAATGGTTCTTTGTCCAGAAATTTATTCTAAGGTCATATCACCTAGAGTGATTTCCCAACCCGGCCTCACTAGCGCCCAGTATACGACATTCGGTTGGGTAATATCGGACCTAATACACATTTAATTGTAATACCTTTTTTATATTTGTAATAAATTGACACCATTCAAAGGCATTTTTTGACGGCTAGGGTAGCAAACATAAGGCGCGGTAAAACTCCCTCAATGTCAGCTCCCTCTAATATTCGCGAATGCCTCGTTGGCCTCGAACTCGCAAATCCTACGTTCGATCGTTCTGGACCCATCGCAATGGTTCTTGGTCCAGAAATGTATTCTAAGGTCATATCACCTAGAGTGATTTCCCAACCCGGTCTCACTAGCGCCCAGTATACGACATTCGGTTGGGTAATATCGGACCTAATACACATTTAATTGTAATACCTTTTTTATATTTGTAATAAATTGAATTTATTTGATTTAAAACCACTGAATTTTTATATATTTTGTCAATCCTCACACAAGAACTGAACTTACGAACCTATTTCTAATATATTATTATATTTGTATTATATTTGCATTAATTTGATCATTATTTTGTTGATCAAGGTGGGCGGCAATGTATAATTTAGATACGTTGGGATTCAACTTCATTTTGATGCGTTCACTTTTCTTTTACCGTTGAAAGAGAAATCACCTCGGCCTCTGACGCCATAAAGGTAACTTGTTATTGAAAAAACAATTCAATAAACCAGCAAACCCTTATTATTACAAAAAAACTAATTGTCTTGTGTTTTTATTTTATTTACATTTTGTCCATCATCGATCGACGTATTCTGTGTAGTTGGAGTCCCTGGACCACGAATATAACTTTGATTTTTCTGGGTCACTTCGAAAATTAGTTTTATAACGGTAAATGTAGAGAAAAACGTGGTCCCATAGATATTCAATTTCAAACGCGAATAACTTATTTACTTTCTAACGGATTTATATTAATCTTTCGAAGAATAGAATCTTTTCTGTCAAACAAGATATATATTTTGTAAATCGGTTGAGAATTGGCTGAGTTACAGTGGTTAAAATGTGAAAAAAATGCATAAAATGACAAAATTTATTTTTCTTCGGACTGTACGAAGAAATTATGATATCAAGCCGTATAAGTTTTATTATATTACAGGAAAGACAAGTAAATAAGCGTTCGAAAATGAGAAAAATCAAAAAAATCGGTTAAAAAATGGACGACTTATACACATGAGAATGAAAAAAATAATAATATAAATCTGTTAGAAAGAAAATAAGTTATACGCGTTTCAAAGTGAAAATCTATGAAACCATGCTTTTCTCTACATTTACCGTTATAAAACTAATTTTCGAAGTGACCCAAAAAACCAAAGGTATAATCGTGGTCCAGGGACTCAAACTAAACGGGATTGGTACAGAAGAACCCCTGAAAAAATTTTTTGTTTTGTATCACAGTGTTATTTTGCTAATTAGATGCGTTAACAAAGGTGTCCAAATTTTGAATGTTTTGAGGTAAAGGGTTATTGGGGGTACTAACATGATTTACAGACTGAGCAATAGGAGTAGTATTACGATATTTTACAGTTAGAAGTTGCTGTAATTTCTCCTTAATCTCAGATAAAATCTCAATATACACTTGACTACATGACTGATATTTATCATCGATATTATCTGCAGTAGTACCTTCCAAAGTCAATATGTAGTCAATACTGTGACATTGCACATTAACTGTATATATAGTTTTACTTTGCATTTAAATTTATCATGTGGAACATAGGAAATTTTGAATAAAAATAGGCAAAGCGAAAATAATTTTTAAAAATAAAAAATATATATAAAGGGAACATTTTGTCATTTTTAGATAATTAATTGAATAGTCACCTAAGAAGCAAGACGTCATAAAATATTAAAATAAATTGGAAAATTTGATTTTTCGAAAATTTTGATTATTCCGGAAAAAATTTTATTTTGCCCGTTGCTGTGCATTGGAAAATAAGAACATACGAAGACACGTTATTGGCCCAATCCTTATCTTGAACTTGTTAATTTTGCAATCCAAAATCTATGTATTACCATTCTTTGGTTGATGGGTCATTTCAATTGCAAGATTTGGATGTTAACTATCTAAGCTTATATTTCATTCGGAACAAGCATGAAAAATGAAAAATTGCTTTTAATTTGGAAGATAATCAAGTTGTCAAGAAACTATTGAGGAACAATCTCCAACTATAATTAATAAGAACTCACATTTATGCAAAATAATCAATTAATCGTAGAGCGTGAAAAAAATTTTAATTTAAAACATTATAGCAAGTCGGCATCGAAATCTAACGTCAACAAGCCTGAGGACTACATAGGATTTATTTGGGTAAGTCGGCAAAAATATATGTCTTCATTTCATATTCACGAAACCATTTCACACGTTTCATTTGCGTTTAATTAATACATATTTATCCTTGATTACAAATTTACATAAAAGAAACCATATTTACTAAGTATTAACTTAACATCTTTATTATTTGATTAACCTATTTTTTTTATAAACTACGAAACAATTTTAACAATACTCACTGTTGAATTCTGTTTAAATAATCTATGTTATTAACCGGTCCATTTCAACCTCTTGTTGAAGGGAAATGTTTCCGTTATGGCAAAAGTTAGAGAAGAGAAGATTTCGATGAAGTCAGTCTCCACCAAGGATCCGCGAAACTGCTTGATAGTTTTGGTCTGTTTGTATGTCTCCATGGTGACATGGATTACACAGAACTAACGCCGTCTAAGTTCAGTGAGAGATTGGGTATCGTGAACTCGTACACAATTCTAATAAGAATGGATATACGGGTGGAAAAATCTTCGGTTGTGATGACCAGGTCATCGAGGAACCCGAGCACGCATAGCTTAAGGTGTGGTGGAATTACTTGGTCCATTAAATGGCAAATAGTCTGTGAAAATGCCAAACTGGTCTTTCTGCAAAAGCTGGGATGGTTAACTGCTGCCGAAATGAGGAATGAATATTCATTTATGCAGGAATAATTTCTCCTCGGAGTAGTATGGAAAAAAACAAAGAAATAAAAACAATAGTGTCTTAGAAGAAGGAAAATGAAATGGTGGAATTTTATTCGTTGAATATTCGGAATAGAATTTGGAACCGAATCTTACTAAGAACAATGATGTTTGCTGGTTAGTACAGAAGTGTTTTTATTTACAATGAGAAGAAAGAAAACAACCAGTGGAAAACATAAAACATTTGCATTTAGTACCAAGAGAGAGAGATGCAAATATAGGCGAATAAAAGGAAAATGGAAAATAGGGTGACCAGCATAGTTAACCTTGGCGTCAACATTACCGGCCCCCTTGCAGGAAATGCAACTAAAGAAATTAACCGAAAAGTAGCTCTCTCTCTCTCTTGTTTACAACAAATTGAATTTATTTAAATATATGTATATAGAGTTGTGAACGGGCTGGTACCAGGATGCAGTCTTCCTTCAGAGTGACCACCTCCGGAATATATATGTCCGAAGCCATTGGATAAAGTCTGATGTAAAGGAAAGTCTGTGCTTTTTGGGAAGGAGGAAAAACAATAGTGCATTAATTGGTGGAATATAATCGATAGCGACTAGTGTGTTCACTGGAGCAACTCTTATCTTGGAATACATCAGGTGAGTGAATACGGACGTACCTATAGCTACTCGCACGTAAGACACGGATGCGTATGCATTTCTGGATGCATCGCAAAAGCCATGGAACTGAATGCCAGCCGAAGGAGTAAAACTGATCCACATCGGAATTCGAACTCTATCATGAACTAAGTAGTTTGACTGGAATATTTTCCAATTGGACAATGTGGAGGGACTTATATCTGGTATCATACCTTCTGCATAATCGGACCATATCTTCTGCATAATAACCTCCGCTACAACTGTGCATGGCGAAAGCCAATCGGCAGGATCGAATAATTTGGAGATCTGAGACAGGATCTCCCATTTTGTATAAGAACATGACAAGGCTACATGAAATATATGATCATTGGGAAGATCTCGAATGTCTCTCGAATTAGATGTCCATTTTCGAAGGCAAAAGCCAGTGGAATCCAGGACAGATTTGAGTTCGGCTTTGGATCGAATGGCGGACGAAACAGAATGGGATCCGAAAATCACGTCATCGACTTACATGAAATTATGAAAAATCTCGCTTGCAATTGTATATAAATCTTGAACATCGTCAGCAAATTGGAGAAGAGTGCGAATAGCCAAGTACGGAGCACAATCGACACAAAAAGTGACAGTTTGTAACTCGAAATCATGAATGTTTTCACCTGGGTGGTTGCGGAATATGATACATTGGAATGGAGTATGATCTGGATGAACAAGAATCTGGCGGTACATATTATCGATGTCCGCATTGAATACAATTCGGAAGAAGCGCTATTTGAGAAGTAAAGTGGTCAAGTCAGATTGCAACACCGGACCAGCGTGCAAAACATCGTTCAGGCTGTGACCATTGGACGTATCGGAAGGAGCATTAAAGAACACCCGAACCTTGGTGGTCGAGCTCTCCGGCTTAATAACCGTGTGATGTGGTAAATCATAATGGCGTGAATCACTATTTAAACATGGAGTAGGAACTGAGACCATGTGTTTCGACTGAAAGTACTCATTGAGTACCTGATCATACTCCATTTTACAGTCGGCTCTCATTGCGAAGGAATTGTTTTACAACTCTTGAACGGGATTGATGAAGGCCCGTTTTCTCTGGGAAACCTTGGTTGGAAGGAAATCGAACGACATACCGACCATCTTTATTCTCCTCCTTACAATATTCATCGAAGTCAGAGGGAAATTCTTTCCGAGGAAGGTTCTCAATTTCGTAGGAACGACAAATCTCTGTGACTAAGGAGACCGCGCAGAAATTGGAAATAAGAGTGCCTGGTGGAGAGAAATCCGGAACGGGGCCAGTTAAAATCCATCCGAAGATGGTTTCTTGTCCCATTAAGGAGTCGCAAATATCTCGCATTATCCCAGCACGCATGATGTTAGGAAGAAAGTCACCGCCTATAAGGATATCGATGCTTGCACTTTTGAAGAAGTGTGGGTCAGCTAGATTAATTGAAGGAAGTCGAGAGAACAAAGATAATGGTAATGTGTGGGAAGGAAGATTTCCAGACAAATGTGGAACCACGAATGCTTGCACGGAAAGCTGAACGGAATCATCAAATCGAGAGGACAGCACAAAAGAACATAATTTTCGATCGGAGGCAGCTGTCGAATTATTAAGACCAGAAACTTGAACGTTGATACGCTGATAAGGAAGTTGGAGTTTGTTGAAGAATCGTTCTGATATCAATGTTCCTTGAGAACCCGAATCTAGGAGTACACGAGCGTGATACGTTACTCCTAAGTGGATCACCTTCACTAACGTAGTCCCTAACAAAACACCCCGAGTGTTGGATGTAAAACATGTTTGAATTACTCCACCCCCTGGACTAGTGGACTGTATTGAATTGGGAGAAATGGAGTGGAATGTGGGCTTAAATTGGTAGAGCACGTTGGTGAATTTTATGGATGACTATTTGACGAACGATCATGGAGCATAGTGTTGTGCCGCCTCTGACATTCGAAACAATTATTCTTACTCGTACAAATTTTTATATTGTGAGTTTTCGAGAAACAATTCAGACATAGACCTTGTTTCTTGATCTCAGCCACTCGTTGTTCAACATCCATAGAAATGAACCTAGGACATTTTCGAATTATATGAGCGGAATTTGTGCACAAAGGACAATTTTGAGCCGTAACATTGGTCTGGAATGAGCTGAACTTCGAATTATTTGAATGTATATTGGATTTAGTTTTATGATCATCAGACTTCGGATAATTGCGAATCTCAGAGACGGATTCGAGCGTACGCCCATTTTGGAATAACAGTCTTGTCAGCCAAACCTTGTTCCCAAAGCGTCAGAGTTGAGTCAGGAAGACGATTCGAACAAAGAAAAACAAATATTGGATCCCAACTTCTGACGTCGATATCGTACAGAGATAACGCAGCAATACAGGAATTTATGTCGCGTTGCAATGACTTAATTGCACTCGCAGACTCGGAATTAATGATAGGAAGATTGAGTAGAACTTTTAACTGACCATTAATTCGCTTATTTTCAAAACGATCGCACAAACCTTTCCAAGCAAGTTGAAAACCTTGATTTGTCAAAGCTACACGTTGAACAATGCCTCTAGCTTCGCCTTTAGTCTTCTGGGTCAAATGAAACAATCGCTCGACTGGACTGAGAAAATACAGCACCAACTACGTTTATGTATGTACGAATAATATATTTATATACGAATGTCGCAAACAAGTTACAGTGCGACCATGTAAAAGGAACGACGGTAGGGTGCACGTACAAGTAAAGAGAATACCTTTACAACTGTTGCGTGGAAACACACGTAAGAGAACGCTAGTGGTTGGCTGAACGAACGAACAAACAAACCAACAGCGGCCACCAAGCAACAGGAGAAGAAATGTATGTATGAAGGTGTCTGAGACAGGATCTCCCATTTTGTATATGAACATGACAAGGCTACATGAAATATATGATCATTGGGAAGATCTCGAATGTCTCTCGAATTAGATGTCCATTTTCGAAGGCAAAAGCCAGCGGAATCCAGGACAGATTTGAGTTCGGCTTTGGATCGAATGGCGGACGAAACAGAATGGGATCCGAAAATCACGTCATCGACGTACATGGAATTATGAAAAATCTCGCTTGCAATTGTATATAAATCTTGAACATCGTCAGCAAATTGGAGAAGAGTGCGAATAGCCAAGTACGGAGCACAATCGGCACAGAAAGTGACAGTTTGTAACTCGAAATCATGAATGTTTTCACCTGGGTGGTTGCGGAATATGATACATTGGAATGGAGTATGATCTGGATGAACAAGAATCTGGCGGTACATATTATCGATGTCCGCATTGAATACAATTCGGAAGAAGCGCCATTTGAGAAGTAAAGTGGTCAAGTCAGATTGCAACACCGGACCAGCGTGCAAAACATCGTTCAGGCTGTGACCATTGGACGTATCGGAAGGAGCATTAAAGAACACCCGAACCTTGGTGGTCGAGCTCTCAGGCTTAATAACCGTGTGATGTGGTAAATCATAATGGCGTAAATCACTATTTAAACATGGAGTAGGAACTGAGACCATGTGTTTCGACTCAAAGTATCCATTGAGTACCTGATCATACTCCATTTTACAGTCTGAATTACGAAGAAGTCGGCTCTCATTGCGAAGGAATTGTTTTACAGCTCTTGAACGGTATTGATGAAGGCCAGTTTTCTCTGGGAAACCTTGGTTGGAAGGAAATCGAACGACATACCGACCATCTTTATTCTCCTCCTTACAATATTCATCGAAGTCAGAGGGAAATTCTTTCCGAGGAAGGTTCTCAATTTCGTAGGAACGACAAATCTCTGTGACTAAGGAGACCGCGCAGAAATTGGAAATAAGAGTGGCTGGTGGAGAGAAATTCGGAACGGGGCCAGTTAAAATCCATCCGAAGATGGTTTCTTGTCCCATTAAGGAGTCGCAAATATCTCGCATTATCCCAGCACGCATGATGTTAGGAAGAAAGTCACCGCCTATAAGGATATCGATGCTTGAACTTTTGAAGAAGTGTGGGTCAGCTAGATTAATTGAAGGAAGTCGAGAGAACAAAGATGATGGTAATGTGTGGGAAGGAAGATTTCCAGACAAATGTGGAACCACGAATGCTTGCACGGAAAGCTGAACGGAATCATCAAATCGATGTTCCTTGAGAACCCGAATCTAGGAGTACACGAGCGTGATACTTTACTCCTAAGTGGATCACCTTCACTAACGTAGTCCCTAACAAAACACCCCGAGTGTTGGATGTAAAACATGTTTGAATTACTCCACCCCCTGGACTAGTGGACTGTATTGAATTGGGAGAAATGGAGTGGAATGTGGGCTTAAATTGGTAGAGCACGTTGGTGAATTTTATGGATAACTATTTGACGAACGATCATGGAGCATAGTGTTGTGCCGTCTCTGACATTCGAAACAATTATTCTTACTCGTACAAATTTTTATATTGTGAGTTTTCGAGAAACAATTCAGACATAGACCTTGTTTCTTGATCTCAGCCACTCGTTGTTCAACATCCATAGAAATGAACCTAGGACATTTTCGAATTATATGAGCGGAATTTGTGCACAAAGGACAATTTTGAGCCGTAACATTGGTCTGGAATGAGCTGAACTTCGAATTATTTGAATGTATATTGGATTTAGTTTTATGATCATCAGACTTCGGATAATTGCGTATCTCAGAGACGGATTCGAGCGTACGCCCATTTTGGAATAACAGTCTTGTCAGCCAAACCTTGTTCCCAAAGCGTCAGAGTTGAGTCAGGAAGACGATTTGAACAAAGAAAAACAAATATTGGATCCCAACTTCTGACGTCGATATCGTACAGAGATAACGCAGCAAGACAGGAATTTATGTCGCGTTGCAATGACTTAATTGCACTCGCAGACTCGGAATTAATGATAGGAAGATTGAGTAGAACTTTTAACTGACCATTAATTCGCTTATTTTCAAAACGATCGCACAAACCTTTCCAAGCAAGTTGAAAACCTTGATTTGTCAAAGCTGCACGTTGAACAATGCCTCTAGCTTCGCCTTTAGTCTTCTGGGTCAAATGAAACAATCGCTCGACTGGACTGAGAAAATACAGCACCAACTACGTTTATGTATGTACGAATTATAGATTAATATACGAATGTCGCAAACAAGTTACAGTGCGACCATGTAAAAGGAACGACGGTAGGGTGCACGTACAAGTAAAGAGAATACCTTTACAACTGTTGCGTGGAAACACAGGTAAGAGAACCCTAGTGGTTGGCTGAACGAACGAACAAACCAAACCAAGCAACAGGAGAAGAAATGTATGTATGAAGGTGTGTTGTGTGAGAACAAGCAGTACTCCGGCTAAAGCGGCTACGGCAGTTAGATCCCTAACAACAACTACTGCGGTAATAAACGTTGGTCGTTGGATGACCGAACAAACGAACAGCCAAACAAACAAGAATAGAATAAATGTACTTATGACGGTATGTTATATGAGGACGAGTAGTTATTGTTCTAAAGAGACAAATGTAGGCAGATCTCTAACAACAACTACTGTGGTGAGGAGATGTAACGAGCGAGAAGAAGAAAATAACACATCAACAAACACGTATAAAAAGAATTAGTACCAATTTTCGCGGTAGGAAAGAAAAAAAGGAAAAGTATAATTGGAGCGAACACACTGTCGCGAATAGGAAAAAAATGAAATTATGTTTTTTTTTTTGTTTTGTTAGCACTTTCGAAATGAATATAAATAGGAGAATAATATGAATTAGAATAAATAATGAAAATAATAATTCGAAAATATAATAATTGAATATTCCACCGAAATTTGAATTTAATTAAATTGAAAATAGTGTGGTGTTCTTTGGAGAACAGAAAATGAAAGTAATTTACACTGTAGCTGGAAACACTGCGTTTGAAAAAAATGAAAAAACCAATTGCCGTCGGCAAAACGCACTTAAACACCACACAGAAGAATGCACTATTGTTCACTTTGAATATAAAGTACAAACTTACCTTGTTTGATGAGTAAATTGATGAAGAAATGGAATATTTTTGAAATTTTTCGGAACAGCTATCCAAATATCCGATACGAATGGACCAAAATGAAAATGCCAAACTGGATTTTCTGCAAAAGCTGGGATGGTTAACAGCTGCCGAAATGAGGAAAGAATATTCTTTTATGCAGGAATAATTTATATTAAGCTGGTTCTCCTGATGCGTAGTCAGAAGAAACTTTTGAATTCGTGTTGAAGTTTCTGATTTAAAGAGATTGCATAATTCTGACTTAGGTATTTGTAAAGAGTCATTTTGTGTGTTGATGGATCTAAAACAATTGCGGGTTCAAACAGAACTGGGGCGAGATTGAATGCTCTCCAGAAGTCTAAGCCTAATATAACCCTCTGTGTTATGGATGGGACGATGACAATTTTCAATCGCCGGATCTCATTACGAAATGTGACATCCACATCTAAAAAGCCGAGGGTTGTTGTATGGTGCCATCAGCGGTCTTAACACCTGATTTATTAGCCCAAGTCTGCTTATTATTCTTGTTGCTAGAACTATTTTGTAGGGAGTTTATAACGCCTCAAACTGAAATAAACCAAATCCTATGTCAAATAGGATGTTCATAGCTCAGTCACTATTTAAATACATAAAACTATTTAAATCCGAATAATTTACTTCGTACCACCGTTTCGAAATTCAATTCTAAATTTAACATCCGGTTTATTGTACATTAGGGCTCTTAAGATAAATCTGTAAGTCCGATCGTTATGGCCTAAATTTGGTTAAGTCTGTGATAATAATTTCTATGTAAAATCTACATCAGAAAAATAACCAACAAATATATTTAGAAAAGAGGTGTTTGCCAAACGTTGAGACCAATTTAGACGTGCGTTGGGCGCCATTTACTTATGTAATGTACAGACATGGCCTTGTATGGGAAGTAGGGAAATAACACATAAGTTTAAACATACTTTTCGCAGGATGACAAGAGGAATGGAAACCATTATATGCTAGATTCAGTCAGTTGGGAGGTTCGTGCACCCACTCCCACTAACATAAACAAAATTTATAGACTCAAATACACTTAAACTACGATAAAATGTCATTATATTGAATGAGATTAGAAAAAGGTTATTGATGATTTAAAATCTGTGGTCTGCTGAGCTTTCACGTCCTTGGTGTTATTGGCAGATAGTTTATGATTGAACTTTCTATACCTATTAAATTTTCCTTGGGGAAATAAAAACAGGTTTATTTGTTTCAATGTAGTTCACTTGTTTCTTCACAATATGTTTCTTAATTGTTATGTGGTCTATGTCTATAATTCTTTACAATTTTGTCGTTTTATCATTAGGTATATAAGTATAGGGTTTTAGTTTTAGGTATATAAATTTAGGCTTTTAATCTTAGGTATGTATTTTTAGCTCTGTAGATTTTGGTACTTATTTGTTGTTGTGGAAAAATTGTGTAAGTATTTTGGGTTTTCTTGGTGTTGTTTATTCGGAGGCGAGAGGGTTTAAAACCCGAACAAGAGAATGCGAGTACATATTTTTTTTTTGAAGGGCGTCCGTCTAGTCAGTCGGAAAACAATTTGACTATCTTTGTATTGTGTATACTTATATTGCGCCCAAAAAGTTTTTATATCGATTACCCTGGCATTCTGGTCAGTCCCTGGCTATGTTCTTTGAACGCGACCTAGCTTCAATTCCTGATTAGCTAAGCTGTCGTATTTTACCACCACCAAGTCCCCTTCTTTCACATTATCCTTCTCGTACTTCCATTTAGTTCATCTGTGATGCTCATGGAGATACCATAGTTACCACCGTTTACAAATCAGGTTCGGGTGGAATAAGGATAGATGTGTCTATGAGAAAGTGTCCAGGGGTCAGTGGGAAAAAACGTTGGGGTCGTCACTAGAAGGACTTAAGGGTCTAGAATGTAGACAGGCCTCAATTCGGGTCAAAATCGTTGCAAACTCTTCAAAAGTGAAATTCATTTTTGAAATACATTTGCGCAAGTGAATTTTGACTCCGGCCTGCCACAAACCGCCCATATTAGGAGCGCCGAAGACGTTCTTTGCGAGAGAATTCAGGCCAGATAGATTTTGAGATTCTGCAACCAGGTTCTATCGGGCGACTACCTCACAGTATAAAAACGGATTTTGCCAATGAAATAGACAATATGTGGTTTCACAGATCTCTCAAGCGGAAGATTATATAGTCACCGGTCTTGTAATGTTGGCAGTAAGTAATTTTACTATCCCGGCCGCTTTCGTGATTGCAAGGATTTCTGCTTGAAAAACGCTACAAAGATTATATTATTAAGTTTATATGAGTTATATGTTTCTAGTTTCTAAACGCCTGAACCAGTGCCTTCCTCCATCTTTGACCCGTCTGTAAAGAATGACAGACCTGGCAGAGGTAAGGAGCCACTAGTCCAGGATTCTGTGAGAGGGAATATAGTCACTATTATGACTATTTTCCCTCAAGAGGTAAAAACCTGGAGTTATGTTTAGGATACTAGCTGGCAGTAGTTCAGCGATTTCCATGCATCCGTTTCCCGGAGCCTCAGAGCACAACTGGTCGCCTGGAAATTAATCAGAATGTCTATGTTGGAGATTCAAGAAAGCATTCAAGGCTTCCTGTGGTGTACTTCTTAACGCTCCGGTGATCAGGATTGAAGCCGATCGCTGTACTAAATTTAATTTTATCAGCAGCATCTTTTTGTTGATCCTCTGCCACCAAACAAGGCCATATATAAGAATGGGAGAAAGATCGTCACATACAGCCAACGTATGATCTCCGGTCTTAATTCCCAGCTCTTACCTATGGAGTTCTTGCATGAGTAGAGTGCTAGAAGTCCTTTTTTAAAGCGTTCCTCAACATTCCTATTCCACGCTAATTTGTGGTCAAGGATAGTACCAAGGTATTTTGCTTCTTCAGAAAGAGTTAGAGTCAATCCTCACAGTGATGGCAGGCGGAAACTAGGAATCATACGTTTCCTAGTGAAGAGCGACAATTCTGTCTTAGTGAGATTTACACCACTAAGATGGCTTATAGCTTCACATTGTTAAAGCTCCCTCAATGTCGAGGAATTCTGGCAAAGTGTATCCAGAGGACTCAATACTCTTCTCGGTGCATCCAACCACCCCATGCAAGGCTGTATCCACTGATTTGCCTTTGACGTATGCATGTTGGAAGTTGCTAAGTTTTCTTTGATCAATAGTGTTTTAATTTCTGAGTCTATTAACCTTTCTAAGGTCTTAAGTAGAAACGAAGATAGCTAATCTGTCTATAGTCTTTTGGTAACTAGTCATACGCTTTCCTGCTTTCGGGATTAAAGTCACGGTTACCTCTTTCCATAGACTAGGTATGTATAATAGAAGTAGACAAGCCCTAAAAATGTCCTGCAGTGACGCTAATACTCGTTAATCTGCATGTCTGGTATTATACCATTATACTCTAGGGCTGAAAACTATTTGTCGCCGATACCAGTTTTGGGTAGCTTATAGTATTTTCTATCAACTTTTCCTTCTCCCGCGTTCGAAGTATAGGCTGATGCGCAAACTGCGTACCCCCCTATAGTCCTTACAACCAGGAAAACGGTTTGACGATAGAAGGTCAAGAGTCAAACTGCCAGAGTTTGTCAAAGTTCCATCACTTCGCCTAATACTACCTATAGATTTTGGATCTTCAGATAGTACTCTGCGAAATCTGGCCGCTTCGTTGACTCTTTCGATTGACTCACTATAGCAGACCCAAGACTCACGTTTAGCCTTCTTTTTTTCATGTCAATATTTTATTTATTTATCGATATAAATCTAGCACCGTAAGAATAATAAAATTCTTATGAAGTGGTGCTAGTGGTACATTGAATATTTCAAGAGTATATTACGAATAAAGATAGTAACAAAATATGTTTATTGTTCATTTTATATAAGATATTCTTGTAATTCATGTTTGAAACGCAGGATGTTGCTTATAACCTGTATATTAGGTGGAAGATTATTCCAAAGACGAATAGTTGGTATGAAAAATTGTTTTTCCGATTTGGAAGTTTTAAATTTTAATTGTATTATTTTCTTGCATCTGTTAGATCTGGCAAATTGTATTCTTTTTATTAATAAGATGGTTCCTTGTTAATTATAATTTTATGAAGAAATACGAGAGCTCTATATTTAAGGTAGTTTTCAAATGTCATGTTGAAAATCTTATAGGCAAGCTCAGAAATTCGATCACTACGTTTTTTATTAAATATATATCTTGCAATGTTATTAAACGTAACTTTAAGCTTGCGTTGGTCAGCATGATCACAGTTGTAAAAAACTTCGGAGCCATATAAAAGAGTCGGAACAAGGTATGATTTTGCAAGTAACATGCGTATTTCCATGGGTGTAGAGGTATGAACTGCCCAGAGGTTTCGTAACATTCCATGTACTTTTCCTGCTGTTATATTAATGTGAGTCGACCATGACAGCGTTTCATTAAATACCACTCCTAGGTTAGAAGCGAAGCTAACGTATTCAATTGTAGAATTGTTAATTTTTAAGGCATTTTTTTGAGTTTGTTGTTTGTTTCTACATATGTGTATGCATTTTGACTTAAGGGGGTTTATTCCTAGCCTGTTGTTTTCAGCCCAATTAGATATGTTTCTCAAATCATCATTAATTATATTTATCGTAAATTGTAAATTTCTTGTGTTCCATCCTAGATATAATTGAACATCATCAGCATATATATGTAATTTTCAATGTGTCAGTGACTCCGGTAGATCGTTGATGTAAATGCAAAATAATAGAGGGCCCAAAACCGATCCTTGGGGAACACCGTGTTTTACAGGCAACTACGAAGAGAATATATTGTTGTAAAAAACTGCTTGTGATCGGTTGCTCAAGTATGAATTAATAAGACGGCATGCAGAGGCAGAGAAGTTAAAAAATTTTTGGAGTTTCAGTAATAGAATGTTATGGTTTACGGTGTCAAATGCCTTGCTGTGATCTAGAAGTACGAGGAAGGAATCTTGCATATTGTCTTGATTACATCTTAGATCTTCAGTGACGTCCAAGAGGGCAGTAAGACAGCTTCTGTTCTTCCTAAATCCAGACTGATGTTCAGTAAGCATGTTATTTTTAGTGAGATATTCATTGATTTGCTTGTACATCAAGGTTTCCAATACTTTAGATATTAAAGGCAATATTGCTATAGGACGATATTCATGGTTAGCTTTGGGAATTGGAATAATTTTCGCTTGTTTCCATGCACCAGGGAAGGTAGATTTAACAAGAATGGTATTTAATATATATATTATGTAGGGTAGAATTTTTGGTAAAATTAATCTTAGTAGCTTCGGATTGATACCATCCATACCCTCAGCATTCGATTTATTTTCCTTGAATGTTGAAATAACTTCAGTGTGTTCGACACATCTGAAGGAAAATTCATTTTCATTATGAACAATATTCAAGCGTGAGTAAAAATTCTCGGAATTGACGGCCAAGTTTGGACCAACGAATTTTAGATTTAACTCTTCAACATCGATATCATTATTTGAATGGGATCTATATTTGTTTCCAATGCCGATTTCTCGTATTTTCTTCCATTTACATTTGCTGCTTAATGCTGTTGAAAATTTGCATTTGTAGTAAATAGATTTAGCCTTTTGTATACATCTTGTTACTTCACGTCTCAAAGATTTGAATTGTTCATAGAGCTCTGGTGTTTTGTATTTTTTCCATCGTTTGTAGCTATAATCTCTTTTATATATAATATCTTTGATATAATTATTAAACCATGGTTTCTCTTCATTCTTCGGTGAAAATGTTTTTAAGGGCACACATTCATCCAAAATAAGATAACATTTTTCTTGGAGAAACATTACTTGGTCATTTGCATTTGTCATGGTATAAATTTCATCCCAATAAATATTGAATAA
This sequence comes from Musca vetustissima, assembly GCF_032173495.1. Taxonomy (NCBI): domain Eukaryota; kingdom Metazoa; phylum Arthropoda; class Insecta; order Diptera; family Muscidae; genus Musca; species Musca vetustissima. The sequence continues at coordinate 195,021 of NW_026877592.1, forward strand.
GAGGTAATTTAAAAGGTTATAATTTGTTTTGCTAAAATTGCGATATGAAATGGTTTCATTTGTGATGATGACATCAATATCATAAACCATATAAAGAAGGTCGTGTTTAGAAAACACTGGAGCTGATAGCTGATCATACAGTAGTATTTTTGATAGTTGGTTAGAAAAAATAATGTCGATTAGGCTATTCGAACTAGTATGAAAATGAGTAGGATTTGTGGTGTTAACTGGATATAAGTCGATCATTTGAAACTCACCGGCTAACATATTTTCGAGCAGAATATTGCTGTTAAAATCGCCGCAAATAATAATATCATTGTATGTCACTGAAATATTTTGTAAGTCTGAAAGCAGTTCAGTAACTTCTGAATGTTTATTCGGTCTGTAAACGCAGCCAATAAGACATTTTTGAGATATTTTTAGATTTAACTCCATGATGATATATTCATTCGGGCTCGAACTTTTAGATTTCGATATAACTTTACATTTAATGCTATTTTTAATGTATATGCACACGCCCCCGGCAAAAGATACGCGATCCGCACGGAACAATGTATAGCCAGGTATATTATAGATGCTGTCTTGTACTTCGCAATGAAACCATGTTTCAGAGATACAAATGACGTCAACTCCCGAGGAAACGAAGAGTTGTTGAAATTCATCTAGTTTATTATTAAGACTTTGAGCGTTAATATGTACCAACTTCAGTCCATTTCGTTGTTTGGTGAGAACCCTTATCATGTTGAAGAGTACGTCTTTGGAATTATATCTAGTATCACAGATCATATATCACAGTTAAATAAGCAACAAGCACCTGCACAACTAGTTTTAATTTCAGTGATTTCATTTCTTTAAACAATATTGATATTAATAATAGATAATTAACTTTTTTCAAATTTAATAAAATGTAAAAATATGATAAGATTAATTTAAAATTAATTTTTAAAAATAACTGTCTGTTTAGATTTATTGATTTATACGTATATGATTGGTAACGCATAAACATTGTTGCTGGCAACACTGTAAGTTGACATAGCTGCTGGCAACAATAAGAATGACATTTAGTTAACACCTTCTCCATTGCACGAGTGATCAGGCACAGGTTGTTGAGAGAAGCGAAAGAGAGTATTTAGTTGATCTATGGAACTAATGGTGATGGGAGTATCAGCATCATCGCGTTTCACAAAAACGAGCCCGCGTAATGTGAAAGCAGCAGATATGAGTTTTTTCTTTTTTATATTAAGTGCAGCTTTGAGAATTTTGTAGTTGGTGTTAGTGAGATCCTCATTAATGAAGAAAGAGACATCGGTGTCAAAACCAGCGAGGCGCAAAGGCAATTGGGTTTTGTTTTGTCTTTTAAAAATATTAGCAGCTTTGAGTATGTTATTTCTCTCTTGCGGAGAAAATAACTTTACTAAAATAACGCCGTCGGTTGTTGTTGTAAAATTTTTATTTTGTTTTAAACGTTGAATTGATTTTATATTTGGTGGCATAACATTTAGAGAGTTGCATATATTTTGTAAAATATTGGGTAGATTTTCGTTTTGATGAGATGGTATTCCACAAAGGCGGAGGTTACAAGAAACTTTTAGATTTTCTTGTTGTGAAATTTTTTGTTTCAACATTTGAAGTTCATTGTGTATGACTTGAATGTCTTGTTGTTTGTTTTCAATCATTTTCATTTTATCACTTAGTTCTTCGACCCTAAGAGAGATTGTTAATATTTTTTCTTCAATTCATCTTAAGGCCTCATCTACACTAGTTTTGACGCTTTCTTTAATATTGGCAATCATTATTTCGTTTTGTTTTAAGAATTTCGCTTCTATGAGTTGGATCATTTTTGGTGATTTGTTATGCGATGAGATGGGAGTAGCGTCCACGTATGTCGTTTTTGTTGTTGGCGTTGAGAACATACGGCGAGATTGGTTAAATTTGCTGGTTTGCATTGTTATTCTTTTTTATTTACGTTTTGCGTTGCGTTTTGATATTGTTTATTATTATTTTGACACTATACAAATGCTATTAGTGTAAAACTGACTTTGTATCTATGTGTTTATATTTTTACTTTTTAATCAAAGCGGAGGCAAATTAAAACACGACCGCTCTCTTTCAATGTTACCGATTACCTTCTTGATTTTGCTCTTGTAACTATTGCACTGTGTTCTATAAACGTCCCAATCTGTACTGAGCTTTGTCTTACTAGCTCTATTATGTGCTTTCCTTGCAGCCTTCCTCAAGGATGCAAGGTTTTATGAACACCATACCGGCTGATATTTTTCCCAGGGTGTGTTGAGGAACAAGAAGCCTCATAGGTCTTCAGAAGAGTGACCGTAACATTGTTCACAGCTTCTTCAACATCCTCAACCGTTTTTAGATCTTTATGGAGGTAGGAATTTTGAAAAATACCATAAAAAACAACTATTTATTAGTGGGGAGAGTGTGGCATTGTGCGCCGAGGAGTAAGGCAGGGAAGACTAAAGTTTCGGATCACGCCACTGCTCCTCATCAGTTCTCTTAGCTTTTTTGTTCGGATATTCTCCCTAGAAGCTTTTTATTGCTTCTACAAAAAAAAACCTTTCATACCCAAATGTCACTTGTAACAAAGCGAAGTACTTAGCTCACCAACGAAATAAACTGCATGAGAATTTCGCTGGTGCCTCACTTCGAAGTTAACAAGGCATTTACAAACAATACATACCTTTCCCACTGTTGTGTGCTGTCACATCGCGACGAATGCGCACAACCACTTTGTTGGTGTTGCTAGTATACAACAACAAACCTTGTTAACCTCGAAGTGAGGCAGCACCGAAATTCACATGCAGTTTATTTCGTTGGTCAGCTAAGTACTTCGCTTTGTTACAAGAAACATTTGGGTATGAAAGGTTTTTTGTATAGAAGCAATTTATACCTCCTAGGGAGAATATTCCAACAAAAAACCTATGCCTTTATAAAGGTATATGAGCGCGATGTCAGTATTCGGGGAAGAGAGGGTGAAAAGCAAATATTGCTCGCGAGCTGAATCGGTAGCTTCCGTCTCTGTGGATACTGGTGTCTGGGACGTCTCAGTTCTAGGTTTACCCTTTGGGGTACTGAGGGCCTAGAAGTCTCAGGCACCAGAATCCTAGGTGTACAAGAACCTCCGACAGGTTTCTCCATATTTGAAGGGACTTCCGTGGTGGCCTTCGTACTAGGTCTGGGGGATCCTTTCAATCAAGAAGGGAGGACTCTCCTTGCTTCAGAGGAGACACCAGGATCGGATGGAAACTACAGTAGTGCTAATCACTGTAGTTTCCATCCCAGAGCTGATTCGGGATGCTCTCCTGACTAAGGCGGAAGGAGCCGGTTTCCTCTATTAAGATGAGAAGAATATCCGACTGCCTCTCCAAGCTTTCGTTTACGTCGTCGAGAGTGGGGCATAAGGCAAAAGAAAGGTCCAGGGGAGTAGCTTGGGTCGTCAACACGTTAGGGATTCATTCAGATCTGACCTTTTAAAGTTCGAGACTGAGGGTGCCAAGGCAGCCACATCTGCTTCAGTCGAAAAATTGTATACTAATTTCAATAAGCTTGTTGAGACGCACAAGGTTCCGTTCTAATACAGTCGGGACCCAGACTGCAAACCGCAGAACCCTGATGGGCACGATGTCGCATGACATCCCAGCGCCGGTGATTGTACCAATCTAACATGTGAACGCATATCTCCTTTTCTGTCCAGAAATGGGTTAAGTGTCAAAAGTGAGCTGGATGGAAAAATTCGGGTTTATTTTCCAGTGATGTATATTCCTCCGATAAAAGAACTATTGTGTGTGAATAATACTGGCCCTTTTTCCATCCTGAATTTCTGGTGCAGAAAAATATGTTGACGATGTTCCGAAATGCTGCCTATTTTCCCCCGTATTTTTCCAAAATTTTAATGATTATGCGTGTGACCGATATACTCTAGACTCCAACAAAGGTATTCCAGTGGCAAGGAGGGTTTTCCGTCATGCTAGAACTCTTGTTGAGTCCGTCCAAAATTGTGTCGAATATGAACGTATTTGAAGATTCTTTATAATGGATGCGGCTAATTTCGATAGTAGTACATATCCGCATAATTCGAGTCGAGGCATTGGAAGTTTTTTGATTGGTGCTACACGGGTCTTGACTGCCAATAGAAAGGTATGTGTGCTCTGATCCTTGTTTTCTATTCGAATGTATAAAGTAGCTCGTTGTGAATCGATCCGGTTTTATCACAACCTATGTGGCAGATAATAATTTGGCCTGTTCCCAATTGAATTTTTGTGAATTTTTCGCATGTGTCCAAGTTCTGAGTATTCGGGTATCGATTTATCATATAGTTCTTTTATCTCGGGTGTTTTCATAAGTTTTTTCTCCATGCGGTAGAATTGAGCCAAGGCAAAATTGGTCCTCCTGACCGTAGAACTTTTTTATGGGTCTCTTCCACCTCCCAAAAAGGTGTAAGTACTTTCTCAATTGACGTGGTGCTAAGTAATGAAATTTGATTCCTTTGAATAGTATTTCCGGGTATGTGTCCTCCGACAATACATCCAACTTTTGGTTTGTTGTGTTAAATTTGATAAAAATATTTTCATTGGTGTTCCAATTGTGAATATTAAAGGTCCATTCCAATAAGTAAGTCAATGGGTTGACTGATGTAGAACTTCGGGTCAGACACTTCCAATGATGTAATATATCTAAGTTGTGATTTATCTAAGTTTTGTTGTGGTAGACTTGAAGGTAACGTTCGTAAAACTGGAGCCCACACCTCCAGTTTAAAGCTAGGGTCGTATTTGGATCTCATCGTGAATAAGCAAGATTTCTTTGAAGTTTCAGACAGAAATTGAAGTCCAGACTTGGCAGTTTCAATAGGTTCTTAATTTTTTCCAAGTAAATTTGGTCTCGACACTCCACATAAGCCTTTTTATCCTGGTCCCATGTTGAGTTTAGTTCCACTCGAGTGGTTTCCAATATGTGTATTGTGTCATCCGGGTTGGTTATGGAAAATATCGAAATATAATCCGGGAGAGCGTTTACGCAATTTGCGAATTTGTTGCATAATGTATTGGTTATGGCAAATTTTGAGATTTTATCTTAGCAAAAATTTAGTTTGTGTCAAAAAAGAGAAAGTAGACCAATGAAAAGCACTAACTTCGTCTGAGGGTTATAATTTTAAAGAATTGTTGATAATTTCAAAAAATATTTCGTTGGAAACTTTAGCGAAATAAACTTCAACGGCGAATGGTTTGAACAAGGGAAACTAATTTGAATATAACAAAAAATCTATATTTTTTTTATTTTATTGCCACGAAAAAGCCATCTGGCCAATAAATATCGCAACATGCTAAAAGTGTACTTGACATTATAAAACGTATCTTATAAATAGACAAACAAACTAAACAGTTCATATACTAACATAATATATGGATTTTAATTAACCAATTAACCAGTCATGTAAAAATAATACAGTAAAGACTAATGTTGGTAATATCTAAGCAAAAGAACTGAATAAAGTCGCATCTACCAAACAAATTAAAAAAGACATTAGTCCAGCATGTAATTAACAGCAAAATCTTCAAACTTGCGTTGAAATACACTGCGCGGAAAAGAAAAATGTCGTAGTTCAACAGGAAGTTGATTCCACAAACGTGACGAACGAATATTAAAAGATCTTTCATATAAACAAGTGGAATAGCGCGGGAAAATTAACTGAGTGTTCCTGGTAGATCTAGAGAAAACAAGTCGATCACGCAGGACACCGGGAAGATCTAAAGTGACAGATTTATATAGAAATGAAATAATTCTTTTCTTTACGAAAACTGAAAACGGTACTCCTAGAAAATCAGCCGCATAATCTGAAATGTGGCCTTATCGACGTAAAATATAAAAGTACCTTACAACCATATTGAACAATTTTTATATTTCGTTTAAGGGGACTCCCCATTCTCGGGGTCAAAATTTTCTTTGTTTTAATTCGATTCTATACTAATTCAAGAATGTCTCTACAAAATTCCAAGTAAAAATCTCAAGAACTCTTGAAGATATAACCGATTTATTGTGTCAGCATCAAGTGACGACTAAAGGGCTTCTCAGACTTTAAACGCGTTTTTCTCTTTTGCGCATGGCGGGCACGATAACTCAAAAACTAATAACCCAATCGATTTTTACACGTTTCTCCGTGAGTGTATAGCTATCGTATGAACTAGTATAAAGCTAATTGGTGAAGATCTTCCTTATTTTTTAACTTGGTTTTTGGTCAATAATCGGCGACTTTTCAAAAATATTTTTTCAAAGGTCCGCCATTTTGTTAATTTTAGAGCGAAATCAATAATCCTAGTTCATACGAGAGCCAGACATGTACTCTTTGTAACACCGTTGGAATTATCGGATTCCGATGATCCAGTGAGGAGTTATCATGCCCGCCATAAAAAAGGACTTTTCCTTAATTACAAAAAACAACAACAAAGCAATAACAAAAATTTGTTTTAAAATATTTGTTTTTCTTTATATATATTTTTTCTAAATATATATTTGCAAAGTTACAAACCTTAACAAGCATTGGTATTGATTTACCAGTCTATTGAAAATCTTGAAAAATTAAAATCGAGAATGGGTGGGGTTCCCTTAAATGCTCATGTGTGGTGCCAGATACACCTTCTATACCATAAGAAATAAGCGGTATTAACATGGAATAAGCATGATTTCTCTTTAAAAATAGTGGCATATAGAATTCAGTTGAGTATAATTTTCGAAGAATATTCATTACTCTGGGTGTAGAGCATCAATATGAGCAGAAAAACAAGTTTGCTTTCAACAATAACTCCTTAGCATTTTATGCGATCAACGAACTCAATAATTAATCCATTAACACGTATATCTATACTATTGAGGCGACACAATGGACCATATCCCATTGCTTTTGTCTTTCTACCATTTATTACTAGGTTATTATTACATAACCAACGCGATACTGCGGACAAGGTATTGTTAATGTTAAACTCCAATGGGGAACTAGATTTGCCATTAAAAAATAAATGAATATCATCAGCATATAAAAACGGTCGACATCCGCTATTATGTAAACAATTTCCAATGTCATTCACGTATTAAATAAAAACAAATATTTTGAAATACGCCGCTTAAAAATTGTTCAATATTTACAGTATAAATATTTCGCGAGTTAAATTTTTAAAGATAGAACAAAAATTTTACCAGCAGTTCTTCAATAAATGCAAATCATTATTATGGATCACAGAATGTTTATGTTTTGAGATCTTGGAAGCTACGGGGCTTTGACAGATACAAAACTAATTTTAAAAATGCTGAAAAGTAAACATTATTTTGGTTATGACTAGCAAAAATAGAGAAAAAATGGAGTCAAAAAAATTTATCCAAGGTTTGAGGTTAAAAAATTGATATTTGTATGTGCGTCGGTCCACCAGTATTTTTCAAAAAAAAAAAAACTGATCAAGATTTGAGGTTATAACACTTTCAGCTTATGAGCGTGTCTGTCTAGCAGACTTTTTCCAAAAAAAGACTGATCAAGATTTGAGGTTGTTACAACTGCAGTTTATGAGTGTGTCTGTCCACCAGACCTTATCAACGCAAAAAATTGTAGTTGGGGTTATAAATAATGGCGCATGGCTGCATGGTTTTATGACAGCGTGATGTGGCAGATAACAATTTGGCTTGTTCTCATTTTTTTTGTGAATTTTTCGCATGTATCCAAGTTCTACGTATTCGAGTATCGCTTTACCATATTGTTATTTTGTCTCGGGTGTTTTCATAAGTTTTTTCTTCATTCGGCAGAATTGATAAAAGGCAAAATTGGTCTTGCTCTGACCGTAGAACTTTTTTAGGGGTCTCTTCCACCTCCCAACAACGTGTAAGTACTTTCTCACTTGACGTGGTAATAAGTAGTGAAATTTGATTCCTTTGTATAGTATTAGAAACATGGGTCCCCAATAATCCATCCACATTTGGGTTGTTGTGTTAAAATTGATACCAATATTTTCATTGGTGTTCCAATTGTCAATATTAGTTGAAACCATGTTCAACAACAGTGATGTCCCCCTGACTCTGACCTGAACTCTATTTTTAATGTGTTATATTTTGTTATCAATTACAATGAATTTTACCTCGTGTCTATTATATAATTATTTTATTCACTAATACACCTACATCACTCATGCCGCAAGAAGCGCTTTGATAGAATTAGAAAACCATTTTGTATTTTAGTTTGTAAGAAGAACTCATTAAAGCAAGAGCTTTAACATTGAATTACCCAAGAAAACTGGATTTTGAATTCGCTTTTCCTTGGGAACCAAACAGCAGAAAAAAGGAAATTCAGGTATGTACAGTGAAGATCGCATTGTCTTTAATTCAATCATTTGGTAATATCGACAAATTAAATTTGTATTAAAAATATCGAAAACAAGTTTAAAAGCATTAAATTCGCCGGGCTGAACTTTGGATACCCTCCACCATAGATATACTGACAGGTACTTGAAATAAAAATATAGGGAACATACCAAAAAGTATACCTATACCGACATTTGTACAAACCGCTCACAATTATTGGTCCTAGACCCCATTTATCTTTGGACCAAATTTGTTTCAAAAAAATTTTGATTTAATCTAAACTTTGTCCATCTCATTAGTTCATCCAATATTAGTTCACGTTCGAACATCGAACATATCAGTCCACTCCTTCTGCTACCTCCCACGCAGGGGCTGGGCCTAAATGCGGGTTACAGTTCATATGTATGAATATAACTAAGGTTAATTATGTTCTAGTTTTTTTCGTACCTCCGCAGATGAAATGATTAAACAGAGTCTTAGAACCAAACCAAAACACAGAACAAATCATATAACTATTTTAATATAAAAATGGGGTATTGGGGCGAATAAATGGAGCTATATTCATAATTTTTCGTGGAGAAAAAAATTAACTTAGCTTAATTATCTAACCTTATGTTCTAGTTTTTTCGTACCTACGCAGATGAAATGTTTACAACAGAGTTTTAGAACCAAACTCAAACACGGAACAAATCATGTAACTATTTTAATATAAAAATGGGGTTATTGGGGCGAATATATTCACAAATTTTCGGGGAGAGTTTTGGTATATATTAAGAACTCAAAATACTAAATTACAGCCAGTTCGGTGGAAAAATATGATAAAATCCCCCAAAATACTGCAAATTAGAGAGTACTGTTATATGGGGGCTACCAGAAATAGTAGACCTATATTTATAATTTTTTTGTGGACAAATTTGGAACCCAATAAGAACCCTTTGTAGAAAATTTCAGCGAATTTGGCTGAAAAACGTGCTCAAGAATCCCAAAATAGCGAAAAGTAGTGGGTACCCTTATATGGGAGCTATGCGTAAACGTGGATCGATATATCCCATCTTCGAAATTGACCTGCCCGCAGACAAAAGACAACCCTATGCAAAATTTCAGCACCCTATCTCAATTCTATCAGAAGATAGCGCGATTACAACAGACGGACATGGCTAGATCGTCTTAGAATTTTACCCCGATCAAGAATATATATAAATTATAGGGTCGGAAATGAATATTTCGATGTGTTACAAACGGAATGACAAAATTAATATGCCCTCCATACTATGGTGGAGGGTATAAAAAGGAGCATAATAATATCAGAAAAATAAATCTCCAACAATTAAAAACATTGAATATTATTAAAAGTCATCTAAATCATTTTAAGTTTGCCTACAAATTTAATTACAATAGTTTATTCATTAATATTCATCGAATCATAACGATATTATCGATAGTCAACGATTTGCCATCATAAAGTGCCTACACTGATATAATGTGCCAACACTGATGAAAGAGAGAAACGAAAATAGGAAAACAGTGTAAACAACAGAGTTGGAGGAATGAAATGTAATTTCAAAGGCTAAAGGAAGAAGAACGACTTTACCATTTGAGGAGTAAAACTAAAGGTGAAGCTTTACACATTGTTCAGCGTTTTGAATTATGTGACGCGAATTTTAAGTTAGCTTGGGAAAAATATATTTGAGATATGCGCATACTTGTTCATCAACAAATGAAGAAGCTTTTTGTTATTCAAATCGCCTCCTGCGAAAGTTCCAAAGCAATACGACAGATCCAAAACTGTATTAATGAAAGCATAACAATTTTCAAATCTTATAAAATGAATACGGACAATAGGGTTCCAGTACTCCTTCACTCATGTTCGACAAAATTGTCGGAAGAAACTTTAAGCTCCTGGGAAGATTCACTCAGTGACCATAAGGAGTTTCCAACTTGGCCACAATTTGATTCATTTTGAAGCAACAAAATTTAAATTTTAGAAACATTTACAGATTTAAAGAAGTCTAATCAAAAAGATAACACGCATTTTTCGAGATCGCAATCTTTATACTCCCAGTCAAATGAAGATAAAGGTTTATGCACAAACTGAAAGCAGAATCATCCTCTTTGGCATTGCAAAAAAATTTAAATCATTAACACCCTACAAAAGAATGATGTTCGTATATGCAACAAGTATTGTGTAAATTGTCACAAAAACACTTCAAAGGGAAATGTCCCAGTCAAAACACGTGTGCAAAATGCCAACAAAACACCACACGATGCTTCATTTGGAAGATAATAAAAAAGAGAATTGGTATGAAAAGAAAGGTGATAGAATTTTAGATCGTGATCCGAGTTCGTCTATCTCCCATCCTGGAAGTAATAACTCTGCTGGTGATTCTATTCAACTTTCATTCTCACAAAATAATAGTACGACTGTACTACCAACTGCTTTGGTCGAAGTAGTGCATGCCAGTGAAAAGTTTTTGGTTCGAGCGTTATTAGATGGAGGTTCAGGAAAAAGTTTTTTGTCAAAGAGGATTCAACAACGACTTAACATTCCAACATTGAGGTACGATACGCAGATATGTGGATTGGGTGGAACTATACTGGGTAGTTCACAAGGAACTTATCCTTGAAGATGAATTTGATAATAGTTTCCAAATAATTAACATCTTTTGCCAGCAAAGAAGGTAGAGATGGATTATTTGAGTGGCGTTTCGGAATTTAGGCTAACAGATCCTTATTTTTATATACTTCACCGATTGATATGATTATTGGAAGTGACTATTTGCCGCAGATTAATATAGATTCGTCATGACATTTCAAACGAATTAGAAGCTCGAGAATCAAGATTTGGGTGGTATTTATCTGGTCCCATGCCTATTAATGAAGTGGGAACTTTTAAGACCACTGTATATAACAATGATGATATAGCTCTACATGAGCAAATGAAGATGTTTTGGGAAGTTGAAGATGTTGAAAAAGTTCATAATGCCAACGGTAATGACACATATTATGAGGAGTTTTTTTAAGAAAACTACATATGGTTCGTCTTCCTTTTCGTCGAGAATTCCCAAAGGATATATATTTAGGATCTTCAATTAAAGGATGAATATAACCGTGTTCTACAGGAATATATCGATTTGGATCATATGGAACCTGTTTCACATCGCACTATGTTGCGAGTTCATACAAACAGCGGCCAAAAATAGATAGAGTTATCGTAAGTTAATGAAATTAGGTACATGTACCGATTATTGGCCTAAAGAGCAACTGACAAAAAATTGGATAGATCGGACCAAGATTTGGTATACCTCCCATATAATGGGTCTTGAGAATGTCACCATTTTTGGCCTATAAAATCTTTAATATTGAAACAAGTGCAATGAAAATTGGCAATTTACATTTAATTAGGCTATTAAAGCTGACCAAAAACTGGGAAGATCGGACCAAGATTTGATATACCTCCCATACAAAGGGTCTTGAAAATTTTACTATTTTGGGTTATATAATCTTTAATATTTAACCAAATTCAATGAAAATTGGCAATTTACATGTACTTATGCCTATAAAGCAACGGACCAACAACTGGGTAGATTGGACCAAGATTTGATATACCTCCCATACAAAGGGTCTTGAAAAATCCGGTTTTTGGACCTATAAATTGTTTATATTCATCCAAATTCCATGAAAATTTTCATGTCTTCGTCCAAATTACATCAAATTTGGGCGAAGACAGTAATAGGTGTCGAATCATAACGATATTATCGATAGTCAACGATTTGCCATCATAAAGTGCCTACACTGATATAATGTGCCAACACTGATGAAAGAGAGAAACGAAAATAGAAAAACATTGTAAACAACAGAGGAAAAATTAATTTTCGTGAATGCGGCACAATAAACAGCAATTTGATAGTTGGAGGAATGAAATGTAATTTCAAAGGCTAAAGGAAGAAGAACGACTTTGCCATTTGAGGAGTAAAACTAAAGGTGAAGCTTTACACATTGTTCAGCGTTTTGAATTATGTGACGCGAATTTTAAGTTAGCTTGGGAAAAATATATTTGAGATATGCGCATACTTGTTCATCAACAAATGAAGAAGTTTTTTGTTATTCAAATCGCCTCCTGCGAAAGTTCCAAAGCAATACGACAGATCCAAAACTGTATTAATGAAAGCATAACAATTTTCAAATCTTATAAAATGAATACGGACAATAGGGTTCCAGTACTCCTTCACTTATGTTCGACAAAATTGTCGGAAGAAACTTTAAGCTCCTGGGAAGATTCACTCAGTGACCATAAGGAGTTTCCAACTTGGCCACAATTTGATTCATTTTGAAGCAACAAAATTTAAATTTTAGAAACATTTACAGATTTAAAGAAGTCTAATCAAAAAGATAACACGCATTTTTCGAGATCGCAATCTTTATACTCCCAGTCAAATGAAGATAAAGGTTTATGCACAAACTGAAAGCAGAATCATCCTCTTTGGCATTGCAAAAAAATTTAAATGATTAACACCCTACAAAAGAATGATGTTCGTATATGCAACAAGTATTGTGTAAATTGTCACAAAAACACTTCAAAGGGAAATGTCCCAGTCAAAACACGTGTGCAAAATGCCAACAAAACACCACACGATGCTTCATTTGGAAGATAATAAAAAAGAGAATTGGTATGAAAAGAAAGGTGATAGAATTTTAGATCGTGATCCGAGTTCGTCTATCTCCCATCCTGGAAGTAATAACTCTGCTGGTGATTCTATTCAACTTTCATTCTCACAAAATAATAGTACGACTGTACTACCAACTGCTTTGGTCGTAGTAGTGCATGCCAGTGAAAAGTTTTTGGTTCGAGCGTTATTAGATGGAGGTTCAGGAAAAAGTTTTTTGTCAAAGAGGATTCAACAACGACTTAACATTCCAACATTGAGGTACGATACGCAGATATGTGGATTGGGTGGAACTATACTGGGTAGTTCACAAGGAACTTATCCTTGAAGATGAATTTGATAATAGTTTCCAAATAATTAACATCTTTTGCCAGCAAAGAAGGTAGAGATGGATTATTTGAGTGGCGTTTCGGAATTTAGGCTAGCAGATCCTTATTTTTATATACTTCACCGATTGATATGATTATTGGAAGTGACTATTTGCCGCAGATTAATATAGATTCGTCATGACATTTCAAACGAATTAGAAGCTCGAGAATCAAGATTTGGGTGGTATTTATCTGGTCCCATGCCTATTAATGAAGTGGGAACTTTTAAGACCACTGTATATAACAATGATGATATAGCTCTACATGAGCAAATGAAGATGTTTTGGGAAGTTGAGGATGTTGAAAAAGTTCATAATGCCAACGGTAATGACACATATTATGAGGAGTTTTTTTAAGAAAACTACATATGGTTCGTCTTCCTTTTTGTCGAGAATTCCCAAAGGATATATATTTAGGATCTTCAATTAAAGGATGAATATAACCGTGTTCTACAGGAATATATCGATTTGGATCATATGGAACCTGTTTCACATCGCACTATGTTGCGAGTTCATACAAACAGCGGCCAAAAATAGATGGAGTTATCGTAAGTTAATGAAATTAGGTACATGTACCGATTATTGGCCTAAAGAGCAACTGACAAAAAATTGGATAGATCGGACCAAGATTTGGTATACCTCACATATAATGGGTCTTGAGAATGTCACCATTTTTGGCCTATAAAATCTTTAATATTGAAACAAATTCAATGAAAATTGGCAATTTACATTTAATTAGGCTATTAAAGCTGACCAAAAACTGGGAAGATCGGACCAAGATTTGATATACCTCCCATACAAAGGGTCTTGAAAATTTTACTATTTTGGGTTATATAATCTTTAATATTTAACCAAATTCAATGAAAATTGGCAATTTACATGTACTTATGCCTATAAAGCAACGGACCAACAACTGGGTAGATTGGACCAAGATTTGATATACCTCCCATACAAAGGGTCTTGAAAAATCCGGTTTTTGGACCTATAAATTGTTTATATTCACCCAAATTCCATGAAAATTTTCATGTCTTCGTCCAAATTACATCAAATTTGGGCGAAGACAGTAATAGGTGTTGTAGTTTAGTTGTTGGCCCATATTTCAGGTACCTACCATACCAAAAGTCCCTATAAATGTAACTTTCTGTATTATAAAATGGTTATATGCAGCTAAATTAAGTAGTAGTAGTATTTTTTTTGTTTGTCATTTTTATTATAATATAATAAATATTTGATATCCTTTAGTAACTAATAATTTACTTTTTTATCATTCAAAAAAAAAAAAAAAAAAAATAAATAAATAAAACACACATCAGAGATATGTATAAAATATTGTCTTCCCAAATGTACGACCAAAAGGTCGGATTGTAATATAAAATACTAAATAAAATCCTTATTTAACTCGGCTTTAACAAAAGTTCGGGCTGCTACTAAATGCAAATTATAATTTCTTGGCGATTTTATGAATTTGTGTCCACTAGTGACATAAAAAGATGTATCGTCAGATATTGGTCCACCCAAAAGACAGACATAATGTCAGGGAAGTTCGAAATAAGAAAGTCCAACTTACTGAAACATAAAGGGGAGCAGCCTTCCCCCTGAAGAAAATGGAATCTAACTGCAGTGTTCTCTTAGAAAAAATGACCCGGGAGGATCCTCTAGATGAAGATTTATTGAAATTTGATGAAACCAGTACAACTAAAACCTTAGGTATTCGCTGGAATGCGAAGAATGATAGGTTTTTCTACAAAGTGCAGGAAGTAAGGAGTGCCTGGTGGCTACAAAAAGGGATATCCTTTCAGTGATTGCGAGGCTGTACGATCTTCTTGGCTGGATCGGGTCCATAATAGTTGTTGCGAAGATTCTTATGCAAAGTCTTTGGCAAAACTTCCCAACTATAGCTTAAATTGAAATACCTACTGATGAAAATGCTGCAGATATCGGTACTCGTGGTTGCACACCATACGAGCTCAAGAATAATGATCTGTGGTGGCATGGGCCCCCTGGCTACAAAAACCAATGACAGAGTGCCTAAAGCCAAACATATTTGATCCCCCAAACTTAGAGGAAAAAAAGACTTCCACGTTTAGTCTTCTATTTAAAGGAGAAGATAAGAGAGCGAGTCACATATTCTCTCCCTTTCACTTATACGGGAGTGGACATCGCTGGTCCTTTCAGCATTAAGTCTTCTCCTCTCAAAAAATGCAAAAATCTTTAAAGGATATGCTGCTGTTTTTGTGTGTTTCAGTACGCGTGTTACCAAGAACGCTATTTTCGCACAATG
Organism: Musca vetustissima; assembly: GCF_032173495.1. Taxonomy (NCBI): domain Eukaryota; kingdom Metazoa; phylum Arthropoda; class Insecta; order Diptera; family Muscidae; genus Musca; species Musca vetustissima. Next base: position 210,688 of record NW_026877592.1, read on the forward strand.
GCCGTAATTTTTTTTGGTACTAATAGACAACTTTTGCAAGACCATACAGAATTTTTGAAGTCTCTGGGAGAAAAATTATGTTCCAAATATAGTGAGAAAGGTTTTGCCTGGACCTTCATACCCCCATATGACCACACATGGGTGGCCTGTGGGAGGCTGTCGTGAAGAGTGCCAAGTCACATTTAAAAAATTTAACCGTAAATTGGAACTTTACTTTTGAAGAATCGGAAGATCCAAATGAATTGGTCCCTCTGACGCCTGGTAATTTTTTGAGAGGAGCTCCACTAACAGCTCCCCCTGAGCATTGTCCAAAAATACCAAAGGAAAAACTTTCGTACATCAACAGATGGCAAAGATTAAAGGCGCAACACCATATTCCCAGCCAAAGGTGGAAGTCAGAATATGTCACAGAATTGCAAAGGCGATACAAGTGGAAAACTTGCAGAAATAATTTGAAAGAAGGCGATTTGGTCATTGTAAAGGATGATTTACTACCCCCAACAGAGTGGTGTGTAGGACGAATCACTCAAACTTTCATCGGTAAAGACAGTAACGTACGTGTAGTAGAGATAAAGACGAAGAACGGTCTAACTGTTCGGACGATCGTTAAAGTGTGCCTTCTACCCACTAGCACAAGCTTATCTTTACCAACTCCCAAAGCCAATGATCAATGCAAGTTTCTCATTGTATATATCTGTATTTTTCTTTCTTTTCATTCACAAGTAAACCATGGCTGACGGCAATCCCAAACCACGTTGCTTCCTCTGCGGTCGTAACCACCCTTTAAAATACTGTCCACGTTTCCCCAAGATGATATTTTCAGAACGCCGCCGAGCACTAGAAGGCCAAAATCTATGCTTCAATTGCTTTGGATATGGTCACGACCGGTCCACATGCTCTTCAACAAATAGATGTGAACGATGTAACGCCAAACACCACTCCATGATACATCAGGACCAACTCCAGCATGCCTCCAGTCGTGAATCTGTAGCCGAAGCAGCTGAGCGCCAGGAAAATGCCACTCTGACAAAGCCCTTTGCCCTTGAAGTGGTACCCTTCTGCCAGCTGCAACCAGTTGACTACGTACATCCGGAAGATAGGCCAACTAAGATCGCGCCTGTGATCCAATGTGAACTGGAAATAGGAGGTAGTACACTGTCATATGAGGTATTCAAAATTCACACCCTTAAAGGGATTATTACAGAAAGGTTCGTGCTAGTGCAGAATGCCCCATTTTAAATTGCACCTTTTATAAATATTCAGGGCTACGCCAACCGTGCAGAGGGATGACCATTAGCTCACCCTGAGCCCTTCACATACAAGAAAGTTGACGGAATTAATTGCAAAGACCTTGAGGAACAAATTGTACGCGGTTCATGGGAAAAATCAATGAACAATCCTAACATTCTCCGACGAAATACCGTTTTTGAGTTATATTTGTAGGATCATGTGCCAGAAGTAACATCCCGTTTTTACAGTCGCACAGTGGGTTGAGCGGTAGGCAAAGTGGCGATTAATTCAGGAAAGCCGTAATTTTAAAATATCGTTATTTTTTATTGATGGATATTCATAAATACATAAAAAACATAATTAGAAAAACAAAAAAAATGTGTTTCAATATTTTATGGCCTTTTTTGTATTTTGGAAAAAGTGGTCTTATATCACAATTTTCGCTATAACTAATCAAAGAAAAATGATAAAATAAGAAAATGCAATTAAAAATTAGAGCATACTTAATGTGCTTTTAGGAAAAAAGAATTGTTCTTAAAAATAAATATTAATAAATATTTAATCTGTATTTATATACCCAAAATTTTAAATTAAAATCCGATTTTTTCTTCAAATTCCATAATTCCACATATTTAAAAAAAGTTACATTAGAAAATATTATTATATCTTATTGATCGATATTCATAAACAAAAACCATAGTATAAACATAAAACAAACAACCATTACAGGAAAAAATAACTAAAAAATATAATTGTGCGGTTTTTTATTTACTTCATTTCATTAATTTTAACAGTATTATTAATTTCATAATCATCATTTACTTCACAACAATTATAAAATTTATTTACTTAATAATAATCCTTTACTTGTTAGTTATCATACAATTCGTTAATATATAATAATTTTCATCTTCATCATCTTCGTCACCATTATCATTTTCCTTTTGGGTAAGGATAAGTAAGTCCAAAGCAGTCTGAGACATTTGCTGTATTTTCTTTTTACAACTCTTCCTCTTGCTCGAAATAAATGGTTCTGAACTTAAAAGAAATCTATTAAAGACGTCTTCTATTGTATTTTCCCCGACTGAATTTACTGGAAAATTGTTCCCAATAGTGTTCCCAAAGTGTTTTGGAGTCCTTATTTCTGGCTTCCTGAGATTCTTTATTTAGCTGGTTTATTTTACAAATTCTTTAATAAGTCAAAAAATGCACCAAATCGGCAAAAAATTTTTCTGGAATTTATAAGCTTAAACTTCATATTTTAAGAAAATATAAGCAGTTTTACTAAGCTTCACTGATAATTCAGTTAAAATCCAATACAAACATCAAAAATACCTCAATTTTGGAGCAATTTCCTTATTATTTTTTTTTACATTTCCAAAACATTTATCTAAACAAACAAATATTTTTCATATGCTCAAACACCTGAAGTAGACGGCTCCATAATAAAATTTTCACTTTTAGAAGTCTTTATTAAAAAAATTATTACTGGAAATATGCAAATTTTCACTTTTAACCAATGCGCGCAAAAATAATGATAATTTCTGAACTTTGAAGACACACTACAAATAAAGTAAACAACTAAGAACTTTTATGTTGGCAATTATTGATGTAGAATTTTATCTTCTTTCATTCGGTACCAAAAACGGTTATTAAAGTTAAAGTTCATTTTTTGAATTAATCTCCACTTTGCCTACCGCTCAACCCAGCGTGAGTCGTTTGGCCATTAGTGCGTCATGAAAATAGTTATGCTTAACTATCATGTTGTTCCCGGGAGTATTTTGAAACCATGTTCAACAACAGTAATGTCCCCCCTGATTCAGCTTACAGAACTCTATTTTTAATGTGTTATATTTTGTTATCGATTACAATGAATTCCTAATTTAGTACATTTTACCACATGTCCATTATATATTTATTTCATTCACTAATACACCTACATCACTCATGCCACAAGAATCGCTTTGATAGAATTAGAAAACCATTTTGTATTTTAGTTTGTAAGAAGAACTCAATAAAGCAAGGTCTTTAACTATGAATTACCCAAGAAAACTGGATTTTGAATTCGCTTTTCCTTGGGAACCAACCAGCAGAATTTTGAGAAAGGTACTTAATTCTTCAATATTAATGGTTCTATGTCCATTGCAATAAGTAAGTCAATGGGTTGTCTGATGTAGAACTTCTAGTCAGCCAATTCCAATGATGTAATGTCTCTTAGCTGTGATTTATCTAAGTTTTGTGGCGGTAGATTTCAAGCTAACGTTCGTAAAACTAGAGCCCACACCTCCAGTTTAAAGCTGCGGTAGGGAGATTTTCTCCTCCAGAGTTGTTTCCATTTTTTGCAAAATTGGTTTGGAAAGTGTTAAGAACTCTCCGTGTATTGTTCCCAGGTCGCTATGATTAATTGATTTTTGTCGTTGACGGTTTTATGTTCCCCACCGATTCCATTGCCTTGAATATATTTGTCAAAAACGCATCAAATTTTTCACATTTTGGAAGAAGTTTGCCGTTAGCGAATTCTCGAAATCCTTAAGCAAATGTCTTGGTAATTTAGTAGAACAAATATATATTAAAATAGGATCCCATCCTTTAGCATCGACATCAGGGGTCCCCAAAATTTGAATGCAGCTATTCACCGTGCGTTGTAGCTTCTGTGTAGTCTGGTCTTAATCAGTTCATTAATTTGCATCCTTTTATTCTCGTAGCGATCAATGAGATTCTTCCGGGCTAAATTAAATCCATCGTTAGCGAAACACTACTAATTTCCCTTGCATCTCCAACAGTCTTCTCCTTATATAGATTACAGAAAATAAATCTCTACTAGTGGGTCAATTGCTATCGCATGGTTGCAGACGAGATATCGGCGTAAAGTTTATTACCTTGTCTTTCTGTGACCTCTCTGATTCCCTTTTGGTTTTTTTCCAGAGTTGTTTGTAATTGTAAATTTATTGCGCTCAGCCCTTTTTGTACGAATCCATTGCCTCCATATATTGTTTCCTGAACTTGTTTTTATCAATGAGTTTTTTATCCTTCTTCGGTACATGGTCTCGACACTCCACACAAGCCCTTTTATCCTGGTCCTATGTTGATTTTAGTTCCACTCGAGTGGTTTCCAATTTGTGTATTGTGTCATCAGGGTTGGTTATGGAAAATATCAAAATTGCGAATTTGTTGCATAATGTTTTGGCTATGACAAATTTTGAGATTTTATCTTTATAAAAATTTTGAAAAGGACTAAATTCGTCTGAACAAGGGAAAATGCTGAAATGTAAAATTATTTTTGGTTATAATTAGAAAAAAAATTACAAAGTATATTAAAATGTTGAAGCGTAGGTATGTGTCTGTCCACCAGACAAGATTTGCAAAAATGGATTCAAAAAATTTTTCCAAAGTTTGAGGTTAACATTTTGATATATATGTGTGTCAAAAAGCAAGTACTTACTTTGTGGTCCACCACAGTTTTTCCAAAAAAAAAAAACTGATCAAGATTTGAGGTTATAATGGATTCAAAAAATTTATCCACCGTTTGAGGTTAAAATATATATATATATATGTCAAAAAGCAAGTACTTACTTTGTGGTCCACCAGAATTTTTCGAAACAAAAATGATCAAGATTTGAGGTTATAACACTTTCAATGTATGAGCATGCTGCGTACCAGACTTTTTCCAAAAAAATTCAACTTCAGTGTATGAGTGTGTCCGTCCACCGGACTCTATGAAAGCAAACAGGTAAAAAAGCGTTCGGCCGGGCCGAACTTAACGCTTCATCATAGTATAGTATGGAGGGTATATTAATGTTGTTTTTCCGTTTTGTAACGCATCGAAGTAATCATTTCCGACCCTATAAAGAATATATATATATTTTGATCAGCGTAAAATTCTATGACGATATAGCCATGTCCGTCTGTCTGTCCGTCTATTGTAATCACTCCAGCGTCTAAATGAATTGAGATAGATCGCTAAAATTTCAGCAATTATGGATATAGGTCCGCCAATTCTCGGTATTTTCGGGTATATGGTAACAAATCTCCCCACCAAAAAATATTAATATTTGCCCCTTTTTGGGGTAGTCCCCATATAACCCCCTTTTTATACCCTCCACCATAGTATGGAGGGTATATTAATTTTGTCATTCCGTTTGTAACTCATCGAAATATTCATTTCCCACCCAGCAAAGTATATATATTCTTGATCAGTGTAGAAGTCTAAGACGATCTAGCCATGTCCGTCCGTTGTAATCACGAAGGCAGGTCAAGTTCGAAGATGGGATATATCGGTCCACGTTTAAGCATAGCTCCCATATAAAGGTACCCCCCAATTTTCGGTATTTTGCGGTTTTTGAGCGCGAGTTACATCCCCATCTCTGGATGTATAGTAATCTAATAATAAATAAAAAATTGTCATGGAAAAATCTTGTTTAGAAGATAATCTAATAATAAGTAAACATTGTCATGGATAAAGCGAAATACAAAAGTTCTCAAATGATATTTGAATCTTTTGTTTTCGTTCCCATGTTCAGAGACAATCATTCAATGCAACGTAAGCATAAATGTTTCGCTTCATTGAATGCAAGTATCTATCATTTTTATTTCTATATTTTTAAATTTTAGTCTTAAGACAAACTCTCAAATAAACAAAACTCTAAAGAAAAACCGTATATTTTTAATCCACGTTGCTGGTGCATTCGGGCTACCCCATTCCGAAGAATTGGATAGAAAAAAACCTCCGTATTAAGGCATTGTAAAGTTCGGCTAAGTTATTTTGCAAAGAAAATATATATAAAACAAGTTATAAAAAGAAAAAATAGTGAAAAAATTAATAAATCAACAAATATATGTTAACAAAGACAAACATACGTTTACGGTTCACAACAACAAATATAAGCTTACGGTCAGTACTAAAAACTAAGTGACTGTTAAAATATTAAACAAAGTTTGAGGTTAACATTTTGATATATATGTGTGTCAAAAAGCAAGTACTTACTTTGTGGTCCACCACAGTTTTTCCAAAAAAAAACTGATCAAGATTTGAGGTTATAATGGATTCAAAAAATGTATCCACCGTTTGAGGTTAATATATATATATATATATATGTCAAATGCTTTGTTTGGGGACAGCAATTTTTTTAACTTTTGAACCCATTTTTAGTATAATTAGGGCCTTCCTCAGCTACATTTAATAATCATTAGGTAATTTTCCCGAAAACTTTTGATTTGCATCATATTTTTTACATAACGACTACTTTGAGGTCATCATATATGTTGTAGCTCCTTTCAGACACTGTCCCCAAAATGCACACGGCGTATATTTTGTTGTGGGTTGCCACCACGTTGTCAAATATATTCAACACAACTTAACGCCGTTGCATGATAACCGGACGTCCTTTGGGAAAACTGCAAATATAACATGAGCAACATACACATATATATCTAAAAAAACCTGACTTTAAAACATTTTTTTTATCTTAAAAAAGTTCGCTTCAGGAAAAAATTTTTTCAGGAGTTCAAAAATTTCACTTGAGAGCAATATCTTCTTATAAAATTGAAGTTTGAGGACAAAATATACATAAACAAGTTAAAAAGTATCAGTCGGGTTTGCCGACAGATTAATACCCTCAGCCTAAGTCTACATTATTAAAATATGTTAGGACTTCTGTTCTGTGGTTTTTCAATATATCGAACCATTATAGAGGGATATCCAGAAGATCAATATTGTTCATTTCGAATGTGACCTAATATAAAGGAGTTCCAACATTTAATATGTTAAATATGGAAAATGTTGAAGTTTTGTGGGAAAGGAAGAAATAGCAGACAGATGTCTCTAAGAAAATTGTAGACTTCTTTCGCATGCGAGTTATATATATTCAGAATGTTCATACTTTATGAGGGAAGTACCAGAAGGAGTAAGCAGACGTTTTGCATTTAATGAGACTCAGAAGGAGTGGGCTCAGATATATTGAAACATAATATGTTTGAAGAGCATCGCTGACTCGTTGCGCATGTTTAAGAGGTTATATTTATTAAATATTTTGAACTTATGTGAGGAAGGTACTAGAAAGAGTAGTCCGCTATTTTCGATATTCCCATCAGGTATTTTGTGTAAATGTATAGGAAAAAATCGGATTATTATATATTATTCAAAATGTTTGCCTTTGTGGGGGAGGTACCAGAAGGAGTGGTCCGCTATATTCCATTTTTACACAAGATGTTACAATGGTAAAACTATTTGTATGTGCGAAGTTTGAAAATAATCGGATGATTAAATTTTGATGATTTTTGTGGAGGGGAGGTGCTTACCAAAAGAAGTGGTTCGCTATAGCCCACTAGATTTTATAATGGTAAAAATATTGGTATGTGTGATATTTGATGAAAATGAAAATTAGTTATTCCAAATTTTGACCCTTTGTGGGGGAGGTACCAGAAGGAGTGTCTCGCTATACTCCATCTTTACACCAGATAAATATATGGTAAAAATATTGATACGTGTGAAATTTGATGAGAATCCGATGTATAGTTTGCATTCTATGAGCGTCTTAGTTATTCCAAACTTTGACCCTTGTGGGGGAGGTACTAGAAGGAGTAGTTCAATCTTGTCCATTCTCGCACCTAATCTTGGGGTAATGCAAATATTACGATTTGCAAAGTTTGAAGAAAATCAAATAATCCGTTATGTTTATATGCGGTGAACCATTTTCAATGAAATTTTTGAACATTTGTGGGGGAGGTACCAGAAGGAGTGGACCGATATTGCCCATCTCCGAACTCGATCTAAGTTTGACAAAAATATTACGATGCTAGATCGACTCCAAATGTCCTGAAACGGATTTGGTCCAAAGAGACCTAGGGTCTAAAACCGTTATTTCGGCTAGGCACGTTTTGACCGTATCAAATGATACATACCCTCTTTAGCCATATGGCTGAGGGTATAAAAATGTACGTTTGAGGAAAACATATTAACAAAAGTAAGCAAAGGCTATAGGAAGACGGGGCCTACCATGTCATACCATGCACCATTACTTCCGTACATTGACGATTAAAAAACTATAAACATAAATAAATGAATGCATTAGACTGTAAATCTATCATCGACATTTGGCATCCATTTATAAGCCAAAAGTTCCTTTTCCAAATATAACTCACAAATTGTATCCCCTGAAAACAAGAAAGAAAAGTGTCAGTCGGCTAAACGACTGGGATATACCCTCAGAATTAGTCAGAAAAATGACTAATATAACGACCATAGGCAAAAAAGTTAAAATACTCATAAAAAGCGGTACCGTTAAAGGATCAAATACTAAAATATGGACCTACGTCCATAATATTTTAATGACATTTTTGTTGACTCCTTAGCATATCAGAGTCCAAATACGGCTTAGTAAGTCGAAAAGCGTTGGTTAACTCTTGAAAATATTTAAAATAGGGAGGTATCTTAAATTGGGAGCTTTACAAAAATCAAGGCCTATATGAACAATTTTTTCTAGAGATGTTTATTGTCCTCTAAAAACCTAGGATGTATATTTACTTGTTACTAGGTCAGCAAAATGTAGCAAAAACTTCTAAATATATAAAATAGGGCGATACCTAAAATGGGGGCCAATTCAATTATGGACCTAAGTCCATACTTTTTAACGGAAGCGTGTTTAGTCCATTGGGAACCCTAATGGTCAAAATAGAACAGTTTTCGTTGACATATGAATCAAAAATCCTAAAAATCGGGCGGTATCGTTGTGTGGGGTCAAAATAGATCTGTTTTCATCAAAAAATGAAGCTAAAATCTCTAAAATACTGAAAATAGGGCAGTATTGTTGTGTGGAGGATATGTCAAAACGTGGACCGATATTGGGCATTTTCAAACTTAAACTAAGTTTGGACAAAAAAACTACCGTGCACCAAATTCGGGCCAGATCGGGCAGACACATGGACGGACATGGCTAAATCGAATCCAAATTACCTGAAACGGATTTCGTCTTAGCATATGTGGTGTCTAAAACCATTATTTCGAGTAGGCACATTCTCATCGTATCAGGGTTTATACGATATACCTTCTGTAGGCAAAATGATGACCTAGACTTATCTCTAGTTTAGTGAAAGAGTTGCAATGGTAGAAATTGGTGTCCTGATCACAGGAAAGGCTACCCGGGTATTTGACACAAAAGTTCGGGTTAAAAAACCAGTTTTCCGGAACTGATTACTTCAATATGGGTATCGTTGGAAAGCTTATGAAAATAACTTTCGAACAAGAAGAAAAATGTGGCCAAAGGTCGACCACCTGAAAAAAGGGTGTTGGGTATAAAAATCAAGTTTGAAGACAACATATTCGTTAAAAATCGATATTTCAGGAAAACATATTCCTCAAATATCCACTCCACTTTAAATGTTAAATTACAGCCCATTCTGTAAGATACTTAAGATACTTAAGTTTTTTTTGGGCGCGTTATGAACTATTCAAAATATTGGACTAATAGATTGCAAAATGCAAATTGCAAAATGCAAATATGCACACACACACTGGAAAATACTTTGAAACAATTAAACTTACCCATGTCGAATTGTGCTCCCCCCAAATGTAAAAATTAGCATTTCTAACTTCGTCGCTTTTTAAGACGTATGGGGGGCTACACCAAAATTTGGACATATGTTGCTAAGTAGACCCCTTAAATGCAAAATTAGAGTCCACGCGACAATAATAAACGGGCATGTAGACCCAAGAAACCTTGAATTTCAAATAACAGACAATCTTCTTTAATTAGAAGGCTACAAATACTTTGTTCTTCTGCAAAAAATACGACTTACGTTTTCCTCTCTATATAATACGATTAAACTTTTTCTTCTGTATATAATATGACTTTTGTTGTCGTCTTCTGTAATGAAGACTGTCTACGTTTTTTCTTCGTTATAGAAGGGGCCTAAGTAAAAATTTGCTAACCTGCCTTGATTTTAGTGTCTACTTTCATCGTTATGACAAACATCACCGCCAATGATGTTTTACTCCCTGTCCTTTGATTTACTATGTTTTCTGTGGTAGAGAAATATTAAGCATGAAAATTGGGATCCAAAAAATTATTTTTCTGAAGAACTTAGGAATTACTGTCAATTCAATGTTCTTCAACCTTCTCATGAAATTATTATTAGGATAATAATTTAGAATTAGGATAATCAAATGTATATTGATCCGCGTGAAGAAAAGTAGTGTAGGTTATCAGTAGACAACGAAATTTTATTTTTTTTATTATGAATTAGGCTCAAGTTTTGGGACGGAGCATTTTTTGATTCTAAGTAAATTGTTATAGAAGCTGATTGTACAGTAAAAAATTCCAAACTTTTATATATTTTTTGCTGGGAAAAATACTTAAAAAATCAACACTTAAAGGTAACAAAATAAAAGTTCTCAAATATACAGTAGACTCTCACAATTTCTAATGATGGATTTTGCTCAATTTATCAGTTCCTGAATAATGAAATATGTGAAAATCAACTGTATATATTGTAATTGTCAGTTGTTCATATAAACACTATGTTTATTGCAAACATAAATTTAAACAAATTAATTTAATTTAAAAGAAACGTGTAAAATTCATATGATGATTTATATAAAGTGTTTTCTTTTGATATTATTAAATATTTTATATATTTATAATACAGTTAGAATTATAGTGCAATTTTATTACACTCTTAATTTTAAATAAACATTTGAAGTTTTTATATTCGTGTATATAAATAAAGCGGTTTGTATTAAATTATATGACTTATTTTTTTTATAAAAGTATACATTTATAATTATATTATAATGTGTATAATAATTTACTACAAGACCTAATGGAAAATATTTTGTATCTACAATATGAAATTAATACAAGATTTAGTGCACATTGTGCATATATTAATTTAACAGCATTGCATTGTAAAATAACTACCCGAAAAGGGTTTTGGAAAATTATTGTTGAAGAGATTGCTGTAATGAAAGAAAATTTTCATCATTAATATCTTTATTAAAATCATTAATATCATCATTAATATCAACCTTAATTTTTTTGCCTTTTTTCCTTTTGTTGTCTATAAACGTTTTTACTTGTGCTGGGGTTCTGCAGCATAGCACTTCATTTTCAGACACGACCCTCATGCACTCCTTGAGAGATGGCAACTTTTCCATTGAAGAAATGTCCCCAAATTCAGCAGTCAAAGCTTCTTGCTCATCGATTGTCCACCGGCATTTTTTTGTTTTTCCGCAAGAAGTATCTGTAAAAATTACACAATAATCATTTCATAAGCCTAAAACAGATGTAACAAACATCCTATTTAATAATGTCAAATGAAAATGAATGCGAAAGTCGTTTAAGAATATAACAGTTTTATCTTTCTTTATTAGCATTCACTTTTTTCGGCATAGCACAGTGAAAAATTGCACACGAAAAACCTGACCAAAACCAAATGCAATATAAATTATGCAAACAAATATGTACTCCAAATTTATTTTTGATTAGAAAATCTAATATAAAAATAGAACAGTGTTTGGCTTGCTTGTTTGGGATACCATAGTATTTTGTTGTTGCAAAATCGTCAGGCAAAATCCCATTATTGTTGTTTTTATAAAAACAACGTTTGTTTATGAGTGGAGAACGATGGTAATGTTATAAAAACAACAATAATGGGATTTTGCCTGACGATTTTGCAACAACAAAATACTATGGTATCCCAAACAAGCAAGCCAAACACTGTTCTATTGATAGACACAGGCACGGTCGACGAAGGGGTTTTTGTTGTAACAGACAAAACAAACTTACATGGTTATGTTACTTCGTTCAGGTGGAACGAAAGCATAACAAGTGGAGAAAGATAAAAATGTTTATAAGTGCGGTTGTAAGATTTAGAAGATTTTCCGAAAGAATTTTAGTTTTATGTAATTCTTTTGTTCCTCTTCTATTGAGCTTACGATCTCGTCACTTGGGTAAAAAATGTTTTTTGTCATAGAAGTTATTTTTTTTTTTTAAATAACTTCTGGGGAGAATATCCCAGACAAGAAACAAGGGAACTGATGAGGATTGGTGGCTCTTTCCGAAACCTAGGTATTCCCTGCCTTACCCCCTGGTAAACATTACCATCGTTCTCCACTCATAAACAAACGTTGTTTTTTTAAAAACAACAATAATGGGATTTTGCCTGACGATTTTGCAACAACAAACTAATATAAAAATATTTAAAACAAGTAATGTACTTTGTTCATATATATTGGAAACAACAAACCGATTTAAAATATTATAGAAAAAATAGTTTGTATTGGCTCTGTTCCAGAACCTGCAAGAATCTACTAGTTTTGAAATTTTTCCCATATCGTAAAGAGGAAATCGGTTATCGTAGTAAAAACTTTAACATACCTGCATTTCTGGAACAGACCAATTATTATTGCATTTGTGATTAATCTGTAAAATGTCAAATCGGCCATGATATCAAATCTTTACTGGATTTTAAATAAGGCAATTTGGGGAGTTTGAAAGTGCCGGTAGCATAATCTAAAAAAATATTTGTACTGTTTAAATAATTTTGTGAGTGGACCAAAAAGGCCACAATAATACTCAGTAGGAGGGTTAAGTGAAATGAAATATAAAATCAGGAATACAAAAAAAAAAAATTTAAGCTAGATCATAATGCATTTGATTTTGGTCATGGTTTTCGGTAAATTAACCACTGTGTATTTTGAAACATAAGTCTACGCAAGCTTAGTTATAGTTTCTACTCAATATACTTACTATCAAGTTTCTTATTGTAGGTACTACTAGTCTTCCTATTATACTTACTACTAATTTTCTTTTTTACCAAATTTGCGCCATATGTAATATTGTCTGATTCATCAAATGATGACTCAGATTCGGAAGATATGTTTCCACGAAGATTATCAAAACTATTATTTTCGGAGTTTTCCTCATTCCTACAACCAGCAGCTGACAGCAAAATCTTGGACACTGTAGTGATTTCCGCCATTGGTACCGATACTCTATAAATACTTTTGTGTATATCCTTATGGTGCCCAAGAAAATTTGCTAGCTTATCCACTGTGGCTTCTTCAACGTTTAGCAAAGCTGTATACGTTGCTATATGCTTCCTTAATTTAGTTCCTCTTAATGTGTGAG
>NW_026877593.1:0-22374 GCF_032173495.1 Musca vetustissima
CATTGAGTTCTGATGACAATTTTTCTGATGATAATATTCAACAAGCAGTTGAGTGTATTTGTGTTTTTTGGGTAAAATTATAGGTCTTCGTGTGAACTCTGGTAGTATTGTTGCATTTGTTAAACGACCGTTCATTCGCATAAGTCCCATTTCATCTAAAAATGGGTTGAGGGATACGATTTGGCTCGTTTTATCTACTGGCTTATGATTTTCTAGCAATGCATATTCTTCTTTAAATGACATCTTCTGAATTTCTCTCAATATGGTAGTTTCCGCATCCAATTCTTCTTCCACACTTAATTCTCCTTTTATAATTTCCAGTTTCAAGTACATGTTACGAATATACTTTTTAAATCTCAGAAACCAAGCAATCTTTCTTCGAATTTTCGAATATTGTGATGACCGATTTATAATTTTCTCTATGAGATCAGATTTGTTTTTTGAAGTACACATAACAAATTTTAATTTCAATTCTTCGTTCGACTTATCAGTTTCGTCCATTTGGTGCGCCTTGTTAAGCCATTCAGACTCGGGACGGTAAAGAAACTGTGGACCATTCTTCCATACATTGTCGGGCTCATAACGTACCGGGAACACTGCTCGTGTACCTTTATCGGCGGGATTTTGCGATGTGGCACACCATCGCCATTGTTCTTCTTCCGAATGTTCCAGAATTTCTGCTAACCTATTCGCTACGTACTGTTTATATTTTCGATTATCCAATTTTATCCACTGTATAACTGTATGGGAATCACTCCAAAAATGCGTTTCAAATTTTGTAACATCGTGGTTCTTTTCAATCGTGTTTTTTAAACGAACTGCCATAACTGCTGCTTGGAGTTCGAGTCTTGGAACGGAATGATAACGAAGCGGTGCACAAGAAGTCTTTCCTATGACAAAGGCTATATGAACGTTATCTTTTCCATAGTCGATTCTCCAGTACGCTACGGCTGCTAGGGCCTGTTCACTAGCATCGCAGAAAATGTGTAACTGCAATTTCTCATTAAGACCGTTGGTAAAATAATGTCGTGGGATTTTAAAAGCTTCAATTCTTATCAACTCTTCCAACCAATTCCTAAATTTTTGGTATATATCTTCTGGTAGTTTTTGGTCCCATCCTATTTTGCGTCTCCAGACTTCTTGCATTAATAATTTGGAACAAACCATAAAATTCGCAACAAACCCATATGGATCGAAAACTGACATTGAAATGCTTAACAATTCTCTTTTGGTCGGAGCTCGCTTAAATGTAATGACTTCATTTGAAGCCTTGTGGAATTTTAGAACAAATATAAAATTATCAGTTTTGGGAACCCAGTGCATTCGCAAGAATTCTCTCTGTGGTTTTATCAACATTTACGACACCTTCCTCCATTTTTATCCCAAGCCTCTCGGCTACATGATCTGAATTAGTAAGCAAATTATGCATTTCAAATCCACCCGATTTGTGAATTGCCCGTACTGCTTCAGCTACAGCGACAGCTTCCTCTTCCGAGTCGAAGCAGTCCACATAATCATCTACATAGTGTCTTTCCACAACTCCTTTCACTGCTCTCGGATACATATTAGCAAATCCTTGGGCATTCTTATTCTTTACAAATTGTGCAATTGTCGGGGAACATGTTGCACCAAATATGAGTCGTTGCATTACATATGTTTTCAAAGGCTTAGACCGATCACCATCTCTCCACAAAAAACGTTGAGCATCCTGATCTTGTCGCGATATAATTACTTGGTGAAACATTTCTTTTAAATCCCCGCACACCGCAAATTTTGACTGACGGAATTTTAACAGTATAGCTAAAAGGGGTTGATTTATATCAGGTCCTGGCAAGAGAGTTTTATTCAGAGAAATTCCATTTACTTCTGCCGCAGCGTCAAAAACAAATCGTAACTTATTTTTATTTGGATTTATAACCCCAAAATGAGGCAAATAAAAAGTTTTACAGGATTGAGTTCTTCCCTCCTTCTCCGACATAATTCTCGCGTATCCTTTATCAACATATTCTTGGATTTTATCCCGATATTCTTTGGCAAATGTTTCATTCTTTTCCATTTTTCTTTCCACCGTAAGGAGTCTTTTAAATGCCATATCGTACGATTCAGGAAGAGCGACGTTATCATCTTCCCAAAGTAATCCAGACTCAAAACGATCCCCCTTTTTTATTGTTGTACGATCCAATATTTCTAAAGCTCTCTCATCTTTCTTAGATATTAAATTCTTTACAGGAGTTTTTACTCCGAAAGTTTCTAAACCAAAATAACTCTTCATCATTTCATCAAGTTCCACTAATTTTTTAACATCCTCTTTAAATCCTCGATAGTGACAGGAATAGCTTTTTGCCTTTTTATTTTCTATCGGGCCATACAAAATCCAACCCAATCTACATTTTAAGGCTATTGGCCCTAATGGACCAAACATTTTGGGTTCTTCCAACGGGACGGTCAAAAAGGCGTGCGAAAGGCTTATTATCATCTTTGGCTTTACATTTTTGTAGTCTTTCAAGTTCATTTGGGAATGCTGAAGATTCGGATATCTTACTTCTATGTATGTTGAGCTAAAACTCTGCACAGGTAGATCTAAGTTTGAAGTAACATACACATTTTTCATTGGATGTTTGGGCGTATCCATGTCAGCACTACTAATATAAAGATCAACGACCTGTGTTTTTTCTCTAGAAAGTTGACTGTTGATCCATTGAAGCTCGAGCACATCTGGTCTGCCAGTGATACCCAATTTCCTTACAACATCTTCGTCAACCATTGATACATTTGCTCCATCGTCTATAAATGCATATATTTCCTCGTATCCCCTTGGTCCATACAATTTTACAGGGACAAATTGGAATAAAACAGATCCGCTCCCAGTAGTTTCGTCTACTAAGCAATTACGTGCTGCGTTATTTTGCAGTTCAGAATCCTCATGAACTACCTTCTTCACTTCGTCGTGTTTGTCATCAACAGCATGCAACAATTTATGATTTAAATTTCTCACAAACTGCCACATTCTTGCACTGTTGACCACAAATTCTGCAGGACTTGTCTTCTACAGAAGAACTCACACAAGCATATCTCTTGGACCTTTTCTCAACAACTTTGTCCGAAGCAGGCAGTGAATCAGTTGCTGTGTTAATTACTTTGCGAATACACTGTATCCAATTCGAAAGGTCAACTATGTTCGGAATACTTGACATACTAAGACATTTTTCAGCCCATTGAATTCTTCTAGATATTGGCAATTTTGCAACTAATTCACTTAGTAGAATAGGATTAGCCAGATGATAGTCACCACCAGCCGATTGTACAAATCTTGCCATATTAATTATTTTGATTGAAAAGTTTAAGAGGCCATCAAAATCTGACTCGGCAATAGATGGAAGCGCCCTTACCTTTTGAATCTGAGACTTTATTAACTGATCAGGTCTTCCATAAGTTTCAGCAAGGATATTCATAATTGCTGACACGTTCTTTGAGTTAGATAATAAAGGTTCCACGGTCTCATATGCTTTTCCTTGCAAAGAACTTCGTAATCTCATGATGTTGTGTAAATTGGAATATCCGAAGTCGTGGTGCAGTTAAATATTTCAACAAACGTTGTCCACTCCTCAGGAGAACCAGTAAACTTGGGCAAATCATAAATCTTTTTATAACTATGTGGCACTACGTTGTTAATAACTTGAGATGAGGCTTCAGGCACCGTAGTATTTGAATTGGAGGGTTCCAATAAATTATTTTGCATACCGGTAATACGCCCATTTATTCCAGAACCAGCACAACTTGACATTATTCCAACGGGATTCGAAAATGATGACGTTATCGTAGATGGAAGCACATTTACGGTTAATATTGGTTTATTGACGTGGCAGTATTAGTAGTGGGAACGATCGGAGTAGCCAAACTAAGAGAGGCTGTTGACTGGACAGAATTTATAGGATTACAATTCGGTAAATTACGAAACGTTTCCATGGAAGCTAATGACTCGCGGATTTGCGTATTATTTGTCTCCACCAATGACAGTACAGCGCTCATTTGACGGGCTATAGAGATTTGCATTTCTTTAAACTGTTTAGCAAAATGTTGGGTTACCTGTTCAATACTACTGAATGATCCGTTTGTTGTTGTTTCCTGACCCAATGGTTCGCTATCAGATATCATATTTATTACTTCGGACCTTTCCGAAGTCGGTTGTCGTCGCGGAGAACGATGTAGCGGCATTTCGGCAGACGTAATTTTGCCACTACGTAGAAACATATATAAATTTCGCCTTGGATTAAAATCAATTGGCACAAAATCCAATCCAAAACGCCAGGCAATCGAAGGCCGATAATTATCTTTGATTCCAAGATATCAATTTTTGACTCGTAACTACACCAAACAAGGTTAGAGGCCAAATTCTATATCCAAAATTCCAATTTGAATAAAGAAAATGTTAATAGCGTAAGAAAAAACAGCAAGGGCCTTTGATAAACATCCGAATATAGTCAGGTTTATTCAAATTGTAGACCCTTCTACGCTATTCAACAATTCAAGTTACAATGAAAAATATTTAAAAGTATATGAACAAATTTGAAGTATAGAACAAATAAAAATCAAAACATACTTAGTTTAAATTATGAATAACAAGTTTTAATTTCACACAGTATAAATGTAACAGTTGTGTTGTTATAAAAAAACATTTGGCTGCATCTCCCACAAACAATTTGCATTACTCTTTGATACTCGGCCACTTCTAATGAGAAAAGATTGGAAGTTTAGTTGTGCGCGAATTTCTTGGAAGACGGTTGTTGTTTTGTTGTTGTTCCTAAAGAAATAATTGTTAAATTAATTGCAAGAAATAAATAATATATGTTATTACTATTATTATTATGATAAATACCAAATTAATTGCAGTTCAAATGTGTATTATTTCAGTTTAAGTGCAAATAACAAATTATTGTGAAATTGACAATAAAGTAAAGGAGTTTTTTCTTTGCAAAACAATAACAACAATATTCATGTGTAGACATCAATGTTCAGTTGCATTTCTTCGTATAACTGTTGTTATTGTTGGTTATGCTTCGTGTTTCGTCTTTGTCGAGTGCTCGGTCGCGTGGTTAAATATTGTCTCCTCACATGAAAAAAGTGTTGGAGGAGCAGGGGAGATGGTTGATGGGAAGAAACAGGTATGTATGTATGCATTGTTATTAGAATATTTATATGTACGTATGTTCACCTACAGTGGAGAGTCAATGAAATAACTACATGCAGGGTAAGAAAATTAAAAACTTGAATAACTTTTAGACCAACTGAGATAATTTCATGATTCCAAAGGCTACTTTGTAGTATAAATTGTAAGGTTTCACATAGTAAATTAAATAATTTTCTATAATGTGCAGATATATTTCAAATTTACAGAAAATCAAAATCTTAAATTTTCAAATGAAAAAAAAAACAAAAATCAAATTAACGGTGCTACAAAATATTATAAAGCAAATCAAATTAACAACATGTTAGTGTGTATAATGAAAAAAACTTTTTTCTAGGGTTAGGGTTTAACGGAAAAAGAAATCCCTTGTTTTTGTTGTTCAACATTTTGCATTGTCATATAGCAGGTTAGTCCAATCAATCTCTTTGAATATTAAAGAGCACGAAATCGGTGTTGACTTTGTTTGGGCAAATGTTTCATTCTTTTCCATTTTTCTTTCCACCGTAAGGAGTCTTTTAAATGCCATATCGTACGATTCAGGAAGAGCGACGTTATCATCTTCCCAAAGTAATCCAGACTCAAAACGATCCCCCTTTTTTATTGTTGTACGATCCAATATTTCTAAAGTTCTCTCATCTTTCTTAGATATTAAATTCTTTACAGGAGTTTTTACTCCGAAAGTTTCTAAACCAAAATAACTCTTCATCATTTCATCAAGTTCCACTAATTTTTTAACATCCTCTTTAAATCCTCGATAGTGACAGGAATAGCTTTTTGCCTTTTTATTTTCTATCGGGCCATACAAAATCCAACCCAATCTACATTTTAAGGCTATTGGCCCTAATGGACCAAACATTTTGGGTTCTTCCAACGGGACGGTCAAAAAGGCGTGCGAAAGGCTTATTATCATCTTTGGCTTTACATTTTTGTAGTCTTTCAAGTTCATTTGGGAATGCTGAAGATTCGGATATCTTACTTCTATGTATGTTGAGCTAAAACTCTGCACAGGTAGATCTAAGTTTGAAGTAACATACACATTTTTCATTGGATGTTTGGGCGTATCCATGTCAGCACTACTAATATAAAGATCAACGACCTGTGTTTTTTCTCTAGAAAGTTGACTGTTGATCCATTGAAGCTCGAGCACATCTGGTCTGCCAGTGATACCCAATTTCCTTACAACATCTTCGTCAACCATTGATACATTTGCTCCATCGTCTATAAATGCATATATTTCCTCGTATCCCCTTGGTCCATACAATTTTACAGGGACAAATTGGAATAAAACAGATCCGCTCCCAGTAGTTTCGTCTACTAAGCAATTACGTGCTGCGTTATTTTGCAGTTCAGAATCCTCATGAACTACCTTCTTCACTTCGTCGTGTTTGTCATCAACAGCATGCAACAATTTATGATTTAAATTTCTCACAAACTGCCACATTCTTGCACTGTTGACCACAAATTCTGCAGGACTTGTCTTCTACAGAAGAACTCACACAAGCATATCTCTTGGACCTTTTCTCAACAACTTTGTCCGAAGCAGGCAGTGAATCAGTTGCTGTGTTAATTACTTTGCGAATACACTGTATCCAATTCGAAAGGTCAACTATGTTCGGAATACTTGACATACTAAGACATTTTTCAGCCCATTGAATTCTTCTAGATATTGGCAATTTTGCAACTAATTCACTTAGTAGAATAGGATTAGCCAGATGATAGTCACCACCAGCCGATTGTACAAATCTTGCCATATTAATTATTTTGATTGAAAAGTTTAAGAGGCCATCAAAATCTGACTCGGCAATAGATGGAAGCGCCCTTACCTTTTGAATCTGAGACTTTATTAACTGATCAGGTCTTCCATAAGTTTCAGCAAGGATATTCATAATTGCTGACACGTTCTTTGAGTTAGATAATAAAGGTTCCACGGTCTCATATGCTTTTCCTTGCAAAGAACTTCGTAATCTCATGATGTTGTGTAAATTGGAATATCCGAATTCTGTCGTGGTGCAGTTAAATATTTCAACAAACGTTGTCCACTCCTCAGGAGAACCAGTAAACTTGGGCAAATCATAAATCTTTTTATAACTATGTGGCACTACGTTGTTAATAACTTGAGATGAGGCTTCAGGCACCGTAGTATTTGAATTGGAGGGTTCCAATAAATTATTTTGCATACCGGTAATACGCCCATTTATTCCAGAACCAGCACAACTTGACATTATTCCAACGGGATTCGAAAATGATGACGTTATCGTAGATGGAAGCACATTTACGGTTGATATTGGTTTATTGACGTGGCAGTATTAGTAGTGGGAACGATCGGAGTAGCCAAACTAAGAGAGGCTGTTGACTGGACAGAATTTATAGGATTACAATTCGGTAAATTACGAAACGTTTCCATGGAAGCTAATGACTCGCGGATTTGCGTATTATTTGTCTCCACCAATGACAGTACAGCGCTCATTTGACGGGCTATAGAGATTTGCATTTCTTTAAACTGTTTAGCAAAATGTTGGGTTACCTGTTCAATACTACTGAATGATCAGTTTGTTGTTGTTTCCTGACCCAATGGTTCGCTATCAGATATCATATTTATTACTTCGGACCTTTCCGAAGTCGGTTGTCGTCGCGGAGAACGATGTAGCGGCATTTCGGCAGACGTAATTTTGCCACTACGTAGAAACATATATAAATTTCGCCTTGGATTAAAATCAATTGGCACAAAATCCAATCCAAAACGCCAGGCAATCGAAGGCCGATAATTATCTTTGATTCCAAGATATCAATTTTTGACTCGTAACTACACCAAACAAGGTTAGAGGCCAAATTCTATATCCAAAATTCCAATTTGAATAAAGAAAATGTTAATAGCGTAAGAAAAAACAGCAAGGGCCTTTGATAAACATCCGAATATAGTCAGGTTTATTCAAATTGTAGACCCTTCTACGCTATTCAACAATTCAAGTTACAATGAAAAATATTTAAAAGTATATGAACAAATTTGAAGTATAGAACAAATAAAAATCAAAACATACTTAGTTTAAATTATGAATAACAAGTTTTAATTTCACACAGTATAAATGTAACAGTTGTGTTGTTATAAAAAAACATTTGGCTGCATCTCCCACAAACAATTTGCATTACTCTTTGATACTCGGCCACTTCTAATGAGAAAAGATTGGAAGTTTAGTTGTGCGCGAATTTCTTGGAAGACGGTTGTTGTTTTGTTGTTGTTCCTAAAGAAATAATTGTTAAATTAATTGCAAGAAATAAATAATATATGTTATTACTATTATTATTATGATAAATACCAAATTAATTGCAGTTCAAATGTGTATTATTTCAGTTTAAGTGCAAATAACAAATTATTGTGAAATTGACAATAAAGTAAAGGAGTTTTTTCTTTGCAAAACAATAACAACAATATTCATGTGTAGACATCAATGTTCAGTTGCATTTCTTCGTATAACTGTTGTTATTGTTGGTTATGCTTCGTGTTTCGTCTTTGTCGAGTGCTCGGTCGCGTGGTTAAATATTGTCTCCTCACATGAAAAAAGTGTTGGAGGAGCAGGGGAGATGGTTGATGGGAAGAAACAGGTATGTATGTATGCATTGTTATTAGAATATTTATATGTACGTATGTTCACCTACAGTGGAGAGTCAATGAAATAACTACATGCAGGGTAAGAAAATTAAAAACTTGAATAACTTTTAGACCAACTGAGATAATTTCATGATTCCAAAGGCTACTTTGTAGTATAAATTGTAAGGTTTCACATAGTAAATTAAATAATTTTCTATAATGTGCAGATATATTTCAAATTTACAGAAAATCAAAATCTTAAATTTTCAAATGAAAAAAAAAAAAACAAAAATCAAATTAACGGTGCTACAAAATATTATAAAGCAAATCAAATTAACAACATGTTAGTGTGTAGGGGAGAGGGGGGCACCTTTGAACGTGGGGCACCTTTGAACAGCGCTCATAAAATCTTGGTTTAATATTTTTCCGACCCGCAACCACATTTTTGTATATGGCAATCTTGTTCTCTATATGCGTAAACCACTTTGGCTTGCTTTTTCAGTTGTCGAAAAATTGTGCATGGGTGACCATGTTTTCTCAGTGTCATTGTAAACTTTTATTCATTTGGTTGTAAGGGCGCAGGAAGAATTCTGTGATAGTTTTCTTTCGTCAAACAAATTTTTTGCATTCCAACAATCATTTCAAACATAACTAATGTAATTTCTTTCATATATATTTATTACAAAAAAAGTTATTTTAAAGTTCCGTAAAATGCCATGGGTGGGGCACCTTTGAACATGCTTATTAAACTCGAGTAAAAAAAGGAGATTTTAACTTTTGGCTTCGATTTCTCAAAATTTCAAATGGGCTAATAAGATTACGAAATTAACTGTATTTTTCACCATACTAATTTGTATTTTTAAGACATTTTATGTTTTAATAATTTTTGATCTAAATTTTTTTAAATTTTGAAAATTTTTAATATATTTTTTAATGAATTAATGCTTTTCTGATATGTATGAATAAAATACATACATATTTGAACATAAACACTGTAAAAAACCATGTCGTTCAAAAATGCCAACCCCTGTTCAAAGGTGCCCCCCTGGGGGGCAGTTTTGAACACTTTGAGTTCGTCCTTTAAAACAGTAATAAAATATATTTATCAAGCTTATAGTATGTCATATGTATATTCATTTTAAAGGTTACATATGTACCTATTAGTTAAAATTTATAAGAAACCAAAAATGATAAAATAAAAAATTTTATAAGGCTTGAAAGCAAAAAGTGTTCAAAGGTGCCCCCCTCTCCCCTATAATGAAAAAAACTTTTTTCTAGGGTTAGGGTTTAACGGAAAAAGAAATCCCTTGTTTTTGTTGTTCAACATTTTGCATTGTCAATCTCTTTGAATATTAAAGAGCACGAAATCTGTGTTGACTTTGTTTGGGTATCTCGCACTAAATTTGATGGGAAGAATAATTTAAATTTATATCGATGGGTGGTCCAAATACATTACACTTATCAATTAGCAAAAAAGAATTTTGTCAAATAACTCCAACTTCCTAATTATCTTCAAAATACATAAAATGGGGAGAACATTTATATGTCATTGAATTTAAATACGAACCTATACTGAGAATGTTCAGTTACGAGTTATATTATTCTCTAAGAAACTCTAATGCCACATTACAGATTTCACAATGTTTAACATTTAATTAGGTCTAATCAAATTTTGTATCTGATTTTGTAGCAGTGTTTCCATTACATGATTTCCAAAACAATGCTAGTGCCCTCAAATGGTTATAACCCCATATTAAAGCATGGGTCACAGTTTACAAACGTCGTTAGGTCAAAGTAAAAAAGGAAGCAAACATGATCTTTAAAAATAGCCACGCTTCTTTTGTTCCTTTGATGAATATTCTTTAAAAAATCCACGCCTCTGTGGGTCCTTTGAAAAATATTCTTTAAAAAAATACACGCCTCATTGGGTCCTTTGAAAAATATTTTAAAAAAATCATAGCGTTTAATAAATCCAAATTTAATTAATAATAATATCCCACATATTTGTGTGGAGGGTTACTTCAAGCAGTTATTAGTTTACTAATTTTCATAAAGAATCGTGACATAAACTATTAAAAGTTTGAGTTTTTAATTTATTCAAAACTTCTAGATTGTTTATTGTTTTGATTTCATTCATTACGAATGTATAGAATTTTTATTTCTTGCGATTGCAATCATGCATCTGAAAACTGAATTCAGTTATGGTAGACTTGCATGAAAGTATGGAAGCTCCCGAAATAAAACAAAAAGTTTCAACAAAACAATAACACCATGCATTTCTTCTCCATCCTCAATATTAACAAGGAAAACAGGAAGAAATGAAGCTAAAGTTGATGTACCCCCAAAAGAAATAGTATCAAAGGTGTTGAAACGAAGGAAGGGGTGACTCGGTCCCAGCATAAAGAAAAGTGGCAACTAGTGTTAAACGATATTGTTTACTTGTTGTCATAAAATATCAAAAGTTTTAGTGGAAAAGGAGTGTAAAATGTTCAACTTTTGTTTTTTTTATATTTTCTCTTCAAAGTTTTTTATTTGTTCTTTACGGCATTGTTTACCTCTATCAAACAATACGGAATAACTGCACCCTTAACTCCCCTATGAAACCTTACTCACATTCAAGTGAATAATGGTGAACGCTTAAAAAACACTAAATGCAAAAGTTATTTTCATCAACAATACAATGGATGATTCCAGTCAGTCAGCCAGCCAGCCATACAGACCGACTGGATGACTGCATCCCTGAGTGCCCGCTGATGCATCATTTCGGGTTAAATGCATCAATCCATCCAGCTTGTTTGTTGCTATTCTTTGCAAAAGTTTTCTCGACTTCCTACATCCCCTGTGGAGTCGGTACGATATACCTTCCTACGAGTTTGCTAAATATAATGGAATTGTTTATTAAATAAGAACAAAATATGTCCATCTTAATTTTGAGCACCGGTCATCTCGCCAAATTCATAAATAGGTCTAGAACAGCTTGCAGCTGTAGATGACTTCATTTCATTTCTAATGTGCATTTACAGTTGTGCTATCTCTTAATTTTGTAATACGAGGGACAATTTGGAAAATCGTGGCAATTATAATTGGAATAATTTCAAGTGACTTAGAACCAAAATCGCGGATTTAAAATGTATTTCATACACAAAGTGGTGATATGATAGTCTAACCTGAATCCGTTCCAATTGAATTTTACAGACTAATATACAATTTATGACTATCAAAATAGTTCCTCATCTAAATATTGGGTATAAAGTCCAAATTTCTATTTTGAAATGTCAATATGTCCTACTGGCTTCTGGGCACGGTAATTGACTTCATCCAAACTTTACCAATCGTTCAAGATTTACTGGAAATGTGTATTATATAGGTCCCCTATGCGTACCTTCCCTGACAAAATATTATTAATATTAAATAAAATGCATTGATGGGTTGAAAGATGACACAACCCCGACACATAGACACATGATTAAATTCATTAAAGGGAATATTTCGAAATTCCAAATTTTAGCCACAAGGGTTGGCTTAAATATTCAAAATGCAGAAGATGTTTGTTACCGATATATGGGTACAATACCCAAATATGCACCTGCATTTAGAATTATTTGAAATACGTTTTTTTCATCCAGCCCTTTCGTTGGGCAAATGCGACGAAGACCTTCAAAATATGAACCTATGTTAAACGAGTACAAAGTCGTTAACTTCGGCCGGGCTGAGCCTTCAGACGCGTCGGTTTTGTGCGCAGCTCTTCCAATTAATTGCAAAGACCATCTTCCGAGATGTTGTCGTCCACTTAATCTTTCCATCGGATTAGTAGCCTTCTCCTTTTACGTGAAACACAAGTTGGTTCGCTTTTATATATATTTTGAGCTGGGGCAACGTAGTCGCTGCAGTTCGATAAGTCTGACTATGCCGATGTCAAAGAATATATTATACAGCTCAAGGTTCATTCTACGGCTATATTCACTGTCGAGCAGATCGGCCCGGATTTTAAAGTTGATGTTATTAGTTTTGTTTATGGCAGTACCGAGGTATATAAAATCGTTCACTACCTCGAAGCTGTAGTTTTTAATTTCCACGATTGGTCCGAGTCTACTGGACGTCTTCTCGCCATTTACTGCCAGTCCCACTTTGGCAGACTCCTTCTCAATTTGACTGTTACCGCTCGCAACCATTAAGTCGATGTCATCGGCAAGTAACATGTGTTATTTTGTGTACAGAGTGCCATTTCTGTTCACCTTTGCTTCTCGCATGACCTTTTGCAGCAGGATGTCAAAAAGTTCTCACAACAAAATGCTACCTTGTCTGAATCCTCTTTCGGCATTGAAGGGCTCAGAGTGGTCCTTTTCAACTTTAACTGCTGACCTTATGCCAGTTAAACTTATCTTGCATATTCCTATTAACTTTGTAGGAATGTAGATCGCAGAAATGGCTTTAAACACCTTAGAACGGATAGGGCTGTCGAATGCGGCTTTAAAGTCGACGAATAGGTCGAATGTGCAGATGAAAATCTGATGAATTGTGGATTTGCCAGGCCTGGTCCAATAATGTCAATGACCATGACTTCGGTCGTTCAAACGTTACGCTGGATAGCACTTTATATGCGATGGGATGGTCTTGACTCCTTTTTTGTGCACGGGTCACAGGATGCTCAGGTTCCAATCATTGGCATGCATTCCTTTAGCCAAACATCGACACCTGCTGCTTTATTATTGGCTAGGTGGTATACTCTATATACCGTCATCTCTAATTGGTTCTAGGGTATCTTCTATACAGTTACTATTTGATACCAGAATCATTGCAAAATGCTCCTTACAGATCCTCCACACGATGTCTGTATCTGTGTTTTACTCGTTGGTAAAATTTCCGGACTTCATTCTGACTCATGTATATCTCAATTTGCTAACGATCAAGTTTTTCTTGTTCTTTCTTTCTTATTTTGAAAATACGGTTTTCCTCTCTCCTTTTTCCCCTTTCCCATCGTATTTCCTGTATGGCAATAATATAGGCTTTGTACTAGTGTACATCCGCAAAAATACGTCTGTTCCGTACAACGTGCGCAAATTCCAAGTGCAGATTGGCAGATCGTGCTCCTTTATATGTTTGCAGGGGTCGTTTACATTAGGGGGGTTTGGTTTCCTCTTTCGTTGCTTTTTCATAGTAGGGGGTGTTTTCTGATTGTGGGCAACTAACCCAGTGCCTTAACCCATTTTTTTATAGTTATTATGGGTGAACTCGTGCATATATCACCACACAATTTGTAGATACCCTAAATGAGATGGAACCTTTATATGAGATAGTCCTTAAATTCTCGACCTGTGGACTGTGGATTGTTATAGACAATCTGAATGGTAGGGAGTATTAATAACTGATCTAAAGCTCAGAAGTTTTTAATGAATAGTTGAAACAGTTGCAGGTTTTACAGCGACCTGATGCTCAAACTGCAACTCAGAGGTTCTTTGAAGACGAGATCAGAATAACTTTTTTAGGCTACCTGAAGTTCAGATGATGTTTTAAGCGAGCTGGAGCTCAGGAAGTTTTCATACACTTGCTGAAGCTCATGGAGTCCACTTAGGCGAGCTGAATTACAACATTAGATACCTTTTTATTGGGGTTATTTAAAACATGAACCTAAATTTAATAATTTTTGAAAATAATTTTTTTTATTCACCAGGACTCCTTAATTTAAATTCTCTGAAATTTTGGTAGTTTTCTTAGACGAGTTGAAGCTCAGGGAGTACTAACGAAGTCCTCTGAGCCAAAATTAAATAATTTATAGAAATAAGTTTTTTTTTTATTCACCAGGACTCCGTTATGGCAAATTATAGCCACGTAGATTGTTTTCCGATTGTGGGCAACTAACCCGATGCCTCAACCCATTTTTTATAGTTATTATGGGTGAACTCGTGCATATATATCACCACACTATTTCTATATACCCTAAATGAGATGGAACCTTTATATGGGATAGTCCTTAAATTCTCGACCTGGACTGTGGATTGTTATAGACAATCTGAATGGTAGGGAGTATTAATAACTGATCTAAAGCTCAGATGTTTGTAATAAATATTTGAAACAGTTGCGTTTTTACAAGCGAGCTGATGCTAAAACTGCAACTCAGAAGTTCTTTGAAGACGAGATCAGAATAACTTTTTTAGGCTACCTGAAGTTCAGATGATGTTTTAAGCGAGCTGGAGCTCAGGAAATTTTCATACACGTGCAGAAGCTCATGGAGTTCACTTAGGCGAGCTGAATTACAACATTAGGGATCTTTGTATTGGAGTTATTTAAAACATGAACCTAAATTTAATAATTTCTGAAAATAATTTTTTTATTCACCAGAACTCCGATATGGCGCTGGAAGTTTTCTTAGACGAGTCGAAGCTCAGGGAGTACTCTTAGACGAAGTCCTCTGAGCCAAAATTAAATAATTTATAGAAATAAGTTTTTTTTTATTCACCAGGACTCCGTTATGGCAAATTATAGCCACGTTGGTGGAAAATGTAGCTACAACATACAAAATACGGAAAATTTGGCGAGGTTTTTATGTGAATACTCTGTCAAAATGATATAGGTGCCATTTTTTACAAAGATATTTTTCGTCCTCCAAAAACTCGGAATACAAAATTACAAACACGTCGAGAAGGAACTACGTCAAAACATGTACATATCGACACCTCCGAACCATAGTATGCTAAGTCGACTTAGCATGTTTTAAAGTTCTTTACATTTTTAGATACTACGATCCTTAATTTAAATTCTCTGAAATTTTGGTACTCATCGGCCAATCCAAAAGAGAATTTCCCTCATGATAATAGTCAATATCGGTTAATGTTTTGGTATAGCCCTCATAGAACGGTACCCTACATTTTTGAACTATTAACCCTCTTTAACTTTTTAAACATTTTATTTTAAAAATTTGGATGCAAATATTACTACCTAAAAGTATCATATATCAGAACCCCCATTTTTTGGTATTTAGAGGATTGCAAGGTGGCCTTGGTGTGTATGCAACTTCTTCACATAACATTTTCGATATAAGTCCATGTTTTCCATTTTGAATGTCGGTAGTTAGGTAAACATTTTATTTTAAATGCCCAAAAAGGTGTGTGTATACAAATGTCTCCTGAAACTGACAATCTCATCCAACTACTTTAGAAAGGAACCCTCGTTTCACAATATACACCTCCGGACAACAATAACTTGCAGCAGTCCGACCAACCAACCAACTCTGAACTCTTTTGAATCTTTGATACTTTTGTTATTACAAGTACAAAGTTTTGACACCTTTTTACTAACAAAAAATCGACAAAAACAAAGAACAACGAAATCTTGTTTATCCCAAGCTTTTGGTACCTTAAGCGAATTCAGAATGACAACAGAATCGCTTCTTACAACTACTCTCTAACTCCAACCAGCCATCGAGTCAGCAGCCATCCAGCTAGGAACATCATTGTCACCCAACAATGTTTTCATTTTGTTACACGAAAATGTTGTTGTCATTATTTCTGTATTTATTATTATCATTGTAGTTGTTGTTGTTGCCGTTTGCAACGCTTAAGAACTGCATTCGTTGTTGTTTGTCGTTGAAGTTTCCAAGTTGCCAATGTTGTTTATAGTTGAAAGTAGAAGAAAATATATAACAACATGAACAACGCCATCACCAGTGATATTGCCAACAAAAACACCAACAACGAAAGCAACCGGCAACAATGACAACAAGAAAAATGAAATCTAAAGTTTTGTTTCTTTGCTGAAAAATACATTTGGTGTTATCGCGATTTAAACGCTTCAATTGTTTTATTGCACTGTGAATAAAGTGTTTATTTTCTTTGGAGAACGATATTACATAGATTCGGTTGTATTTGCACTGAATATGTCTAAGGGTTATTTAGAAGTTATAAGAAATACAAATGGTAATTACGAATAAAAATAACCTTATCAATATCACCGCAATGGTGAGCAGAAGCGGAAACGGAAGTCTTGAGGCATATAAAATAAAGTTAACATAAGAACTCAAGCGGGCCGATAATCAACAACGTCGTGTCTGATTGGGATCTTGAAATGTATGAAAACAATCCGGAATTCGGTCGAAAAAATATCGAACAAAAACTGACACCATTTTTACATCTTTAAAACAATGTAAATTATTATTTTGGGACCAGGTGAAGAAAAGGTCCATGTCGGCAGACCAGCCTCTATTCAAGACCCAAAGGAATTTTTGAGGCCATTGAACACATAGGGCAGTCACATTTAAATTTGATAGGAGCCACTATTAGCCATAACTCCCTTTTCATAACAGTTTTTTTAATTCCCAGTGTTCTTCGCATCCCTTCGGTGAAAGTTTGCAATATGGATCCATGTTTTGACTTTAAAGTTACCGAGGTTTCAAGGGAATAATAAGCTTTACAAGTGAGATCTTAACGACGTAGTTGATAGTTCCATTTTTCTACTCAATTACAGTCCAGAATATAAAATAACAGTCAATTTGGTAAAAACGATCCTCACTAAAAAAATTAAATTCAGATTCCCACCATTGTACGAATTTGGCATTCCGACATCTTGAAGATTGGAAAATATATTTCGAATAGTTCCAAGTTTTTACGTAGTCTAATATGAAGGTCACGCCTCATTATACCCGTCACCACTCTGTGGTACATGCTATTATGTCTTTGTGTATAGCTTTGTAACAGGCAAAAGGAATCGAGATGGACAAATGGTTACTTTTGAGAATATCTGAGTCGTTTTATACTTGTCCGTCTGTCCGGTCTTTTATTTTGTCAAAGACCTATTAAAATGGGAGAATATCCTATATACAGTTTTAGGTAAATGGTGCACCAAACTGCCAAGGATTGTCCGATTAAGACAAAATTTTGCACATCGTTCTGATTTCAGAGTGATGTGTATCATATACACGACATTTGGGAAATGATGCGTCGCTGACCTTATGTTTGTTTGCCTAACATAAAATATTGCATAGCATATTGGATCGTTCGATTTTATGTAAATGGTGTTTGAGATTTAGATATAGCTCCCATATATGATCCCAATATTTGTCCGATTGAGACAAAATTTTCCACATCGTACTGATTTCAGACTGATATGTATGATATACACGAAATTTGACAAATGGTGCATCGATGACCTTATGTTTGTTTGCCTAACATAAAATATTGCATAGCGTATTGGATATTGGAACGTTCGATTTCATGTAAATGGTGTGCCAAAAAATTAAAGTTTGTTCTATTGGGATGAATTTGTGCACAACGTAACAAATTCGATGTTGTAAAATATATTAGATGTAGGTATAACCGCAATCCGTCTCAGTTCATGCAAATTCTGTACCAAATAATAAGCGCTGCATATCAAATTGTGGGTGCCACGATTGCTCAAATACGACCAGATTTATAAAAAAGTTCCCATAAATTATTTTTCCCGAATCCATACAAATGGTACACAAAATAACCCAAGTCATCGATTTCAGAATGGTATGTGTATGAGTTGTTTTAAATTAGCTCAAATGTCTAAATTTACTTTACTGTGTATCTTCTATCTACAGGATATTGCCCATATGAGCATCTCTTAAAGTGATGACAGGTATCATATAGTCGGTCCCGGCCGTCTTTTGAACTTTCCTTACTAGTGTTCTGTATGTAGAAGATTTTAGTCGCATTTTTTCATTCGAAAGGGCTATTCTTGGAGGGTGTATACAATATTTGCAGAACATTTCCAATATAGAAATATATATGGACGCTATATCTAAATCTGAAGCGATTTTAAGGAAACTTAACACACATCATTCTAGACCTAATTCATTACGCTGTGCCAAATTTCGTGCAAATCGAATTATAAATGGGGACTTTGGTACACCATTTACATAAAATCGGACGCAAATATATATGGGAGCTATATCTAAATCTGAGCCGATTTTCAGGAAACTTAGCACACATCATTCTATACCTAATCCATTTCGCTATGCCAAATTTCGGGCAAATCAATAGGTATATAGGGACTGTGGTACACCATTTACCTTAAATCGGACGAAGATATATATAAGAGCTATATCTAAATCTGAACCGATTTTCAGGAAACTTAACACACATCATTCTAGACCTAATTCAATACGCTAAGCCACATTTCGTGCAAATCGAAAGATATATAGGGACATTGGTACACCTTCTACCTTAAATCGGACGAATATATATGAGAGCTAATATCTAAATCTAAACTGATTTTCAGTAAACTTAACACACATCATTCTAGACCTAATTCATTACGCTATGCCAAATTTCGTGCAAATCGAAAGATATATAGGGACTTTGGTACAACATTAACCTTAAATCGGACGAAGATATATATGGGACCTATATCTAAATCTGAACCGATTTTTCCCAATTTCAATAGGGTTCGTCCTTGGGCCATTAAGTGACCTGTGCCAAATTTCATCGAAATCAGATCATAAATGCGACCTGTACTTTGTTAACAAAAATACATGGACTGACGGACGGACGGACAGACGGACATGCATTAATCGACTCAGAAAGTGATTCTATGCATATTCTCAAAAGGAACCATGGGTCTATCTCGATTATTTTTGCCTGTTACAAACATATGCTCAAAGACATAATACCCTGTACCACAGTGTGGTGAAGGATATAATTAGCAATATTGACCCAAGATTTTATGTTGCCCTATATAAACATTGATCGGTATTTCGGGATTTTTTTTGCTCATTATAGGGCACAAACATATTTTCAAATAGCTATTTTAACCACTGTTCTTCTGGGAAGATAACGGTTCAAGTGAAAACACCAGCTTGTGATTACATTGTTTTCTGCTCTTTTGCTGCGCTGTATGGTGGAATGCATTGCCTACAGATGTGTAACTTAACTCAATCTCACAAATACACGCACACAAACACTTTCTTACCATCACGAAGATGCATTTTCCTCAAGTTATGGCTTTAACCATCCAAACACTACATAGCCCACCAGTTAGAATTTAGAACAATGTGTTAGCCAAAAAAGCAGGTTGTGTAGACGCAATGTGTTTGTTGTCCTTACCTCTTTTTGTTTCAGTCGTCATCATCGCTGGTATCCAAGAGTAAACAAACAGGAAAAATCTTCATAGTTGTCGCCTTTTGTGTTTTCACACTCCTCGTCCTTTTTGAATTTTTTACTCCTTTTGTGAGCAAAAGATTTTCTATTCATACTGGTGTTGTTGGTGTTGTATTATCCTTAGGACCTGCTTGGACTTATATTCATCTTGGATTTACGGGTGATGATGTTGTGTTAGCATGCGCCATACATACATATATCTCCAGGAGCGAGTGTGTGTATGTGTGCGACGTTATAGGTGTTTTGGAACCATTGTGTTGACGTTGGTTGTTATTTGTTTTGTTGTAGTTCGTTTATTTTTCCTTGTGTTCCATTCTTTCACTTTTATTTTCCTGTTTTTGTTTTAGAATAAATGACATTTATGCTCGCTTTGAAATTTCACTTAAGTGGATTTATGAAGATTGCACTTTTGTAATTGAATTTAGAACAGAGACAACAACAGCTAGCTAGCTAGTAAGAAAAATAAGCAACAACAACAACGGTAACTTATAAAAACAGGACGACAACGACGAAAACGCACAATAAATGGACAGATACGACCGAGGAAAAAACGATGGACTTCGTTGACACTGCCAACGCAATAAAGATAATATAAAGTTTTTAGAAAATATTTAGTATTTTTTTAAATGTTGGTGTTAATGTCTCAGCTCTAAATAACAAAAGTATAGCAGCATTTCCATGTTTCAGCGAAATTGTTAAAGTTATAAAACCATTTGTGTTTTTAAATTCATGTTTTATGTTAAGCGGAGTTAAATAATTGCATAGAGAAGTGAAGGAAACAAATTAAATGAAGATATGACATAAGTTGATGTATAAAAAAGTGATTGTGACCCTTCTCGAAACAACAAATATTTTCAAGATACTATTAAAACTCGATTTTTTAAAGAATATTTTTCAAAGGACCCAAAGAGGCGTGGATTTTTTAAAGAATATTTTTCAAAGGACCCAAAGAGGCGTGGATTTTTTAAAGAATATTTTTCAAAGGACCCAAAGAGGCGTGGATTTTTTAAAGAATATTTTTCAAAGGACCCAAAGAGGCGTGGATTTTTTAAAGAATATTTTTCAAAGGACCCAAAGAGGCGTGGATTTTTTAAAGAATATTTTTCAAAGGACCCAAAGAGGCGTGGATTTTTTAAAGAATATTTTTCAAAGGACCCAAAGAGGCGTGGATTTTTTAAAGAATATTTTTCAAAGGACCCAAAGAGGCGTGGATTTTTTAAAGAATATTTTTCAAAGGACCCAAAGAGGCGTGGATTTTTTAAAGAATATTTTTCAAAGGACCCAAAGAGGCGTGGATTTTTTAAAGAATATTTTTCAAAGGACCCAAAGAGGCGTGGATTTTTTAAAGAATATTTTTCAAAGGACCCAAAGAGGCGTGGATTTTTTAAAGAATATTTTTCAAAGGACCCAAAGAGGCGTGGATTTTTTAAAGAATATTTTTCAAAGGACCCAAAGAGGCGTGGATTTTTTAAAGAATATTTTTCAAAGGACCCAAAGAGGCGTGGATTTTTTAAAGAATATTTTTCAAAGGACCCAAAGAGGCGTGGATTTTTTAAAGAATATTTTTCAAAGGACCCAAAGAGGCGTGGATTTTTTAAAGAATATTTTTCAAAGGACCCAAAGAGGCGTGGATTTTTTAAAGAATATTTTTCAAAGGACCCAAAGAGGCGTGGATTTTTTAAAGAATATTTTTCAAAGGACCCAAAGAGGCGTGGATTTTTTAAAGAATATTTTTCAAAGGACCCAAAGAGGCGTGGATTTTTTAAAGAATATTTTTCAAAGGACCCAAAGAGGCGTGGATTTTTTAAAGAATATTTTTCAAAGGACCCAAAGAGGCGTGGATTTTTTAAAGAATATTTTTCAAAGGACCCAAAGAGGCGTGGATTTTTTAAAGAATATTTTTCAAAGGACCCAAAGAGGCGTGGATTTTTTAAAGAATATTTTTCAAAGGACCCAAAGAGGCGTGGATTTTTTAAAGAATATTTTTCAAAGGACCCAAAGAGGCGTGGATTTTTTAAAGAATATTTTTCAAAGGACCCAAAGAGGCGTGGATTTTTTAAAGAATATTTTTCAAAGGACCCAAAGAGGCGTGGATTTTTTAAAGAATATTTTTCAAAGGACCCAAAGAGGCGTGGATTTTTTAAAGAATATTTTTCAAAGGACCCAAAGAGGCGTGGATTTTTTAAAGAATATTTTTCAAAGGACCCAAAGAGGCGTGGATTTTTTAAAGAATATTTTTCAAAGGACCCAAAGAGGCGTGGATTTTTTAAAGAATATTTTTCAAAGGACCCAAAGAGGCGTGGATTTTTTAAAGAATATTTTTCAAAGGACCCAAAGAGGCGTGGATTTTTTAAAGAATATTTTTCAAAGGACCCAAAGAGGCGTGCATTTTTTAAAGAATATTTTTCAAAGGCGTGGATTTTTTAAAGAATATTTTTCAAAGGACCCAAAGAGGCGTGGATTTTTTAAAGAATATTTTTCAAAGGAGG